>NW_022730403.1:363303-366094 GCF_011630105.1 Anneissia japonica | reverse complement strand
GTGAATCATCTAATGCGTACTATTAACAGCTACATGTTTCCCCCCGTCGACACGGCATTACAGCTCTCCTTTCCTTGCGAGTATTCTGATGAAACAGATGCAACTGTGTGGCCCTGTTCCGTCAATGATTTTTGCTGGTGGGAAAAAAGATTGTTTTAATTCAATTCAATTCAAATTGTTGGTTTGTGTTCATTTTCTTTTTTCTTTCTTTCTTCATTCTTTATTCAATCTATTGCATGTTATCAAGAAAAAACACAAGAAAACAATGCAAAAAGACGAGATCCACAGACTCAAGGCCCAAGCTAAAGGGAGACGCCCTGATTGGAAAAGAAATCAATTACAGTACATCAAAAATACACATAGACTCTAAATATAATAAATACTGTGAAATTTTTATAAATACTTGAAATAATTAAAATAATATACTGTTTAAAAAAACCCGATAAAGTAAATGATTAAAAAATTAAAAAACAGCAAGACAACATCTTTATCAAATTGAAAGAGAAAACGAAATACACCTATGTCAGTCGACGGCAAACACACTGTCTGACAATGGGCTTATTCGACTGGTTCATTTCGTTGAGTACGAATTTTCATTAAGTATTATTTTCATTCGACTGGTTCGTTAAATAGACTTCGTTGACAAGGAAAATTAACATAAACCAGAGTGCGTTAATCAGCGTTAAGTTATCCACGTGACCAAAACAAACATGGCCGATTGGTGAGTTTATAAACAACATTTGCGTTAATATAACTTAGATTAAATTTCTTAAAATAAAAATTATATTATTTACCCACATGGAGTCAAAAAATAATTGTAGGCTAACAGAATTCAAAAACTGGATAATTTTTTTTTTTTTAACGAAAAACCATACTACCACAAATTGAAGCAATCTTAATTACGCAACGTGTATCGCGGTAACTACTGCAGCCATTTTGTTTTGTCGAGTATTTACAAGTTTTCTATTCGACTGGTGTCTTCGTTAAGTAGGATTTTACCGCTGCGCAGGTGGGCGTGGTTTAACGAAGAACGACCAGTCGAATACGGCCATTGACAAAAAGCACAGAACTCGTCATAGAGTTTCGCAGTGTGCACCTTCCAGCAAACACCAAAACAAAATTCAATTGTTTGCTTTTTACGTGCCATCAATTTTCATTTAAATTCTACCGATCAAACACAACATTTTCAAATTACAGTACCGGTAATCGGTGGTCTCGTAAACAAATTGATTTGTTCTCAGCCATGAAGTGACAGTTTTTTTGTAACATCCTAATTTAAAATATTTGAAATGAAATTTTATTGTATCCAACACACAAGAACAATAAAAAGGTTGGACAAAGCTAACAAGAAAATGATTAGGTAGAACACTCAGAACCTAAAGTCAGCCACAGTGTCACCACGAGAACATGGACCAGTGCTACTAACAACAACCGACTAAGAAGTAGCTCGTGCAAGTCGCTTGTGTCCTTAGGCAAAACACTTTATCTACGTTTGTCTCTCTCCACCCAGGTGTAGGCTTATAAATTAGTACCGGCATATGCTGGGAAGGTAAAACAGATTGCAGTGCGGGAAAGTGGCGAACCCCCCACTGCCTTGCACAGTCTGGTCCAAACGCTATGGAAAGAGAGACGGGCACTCCGGCCTGTGAGCCCAGAGCTTCAGGTTTCGACCTTTACCTTACCTTAAGAAGGGAGACCCACGGGACACTCTCAGACGGCGTAGGGATGTGAAGTACAGCCAGTGCAAGGCAATGGAGCCCACGGCTATTAGGGACCCTCAGAAATTAAAAACCAGTAAAGCCTGACAATTTTGTCGCAGTCTACCCAGTACGCATCAAGAATTGGGAAGACCTATCTTAGTCCTGGTAATCCTCCTGACTCTTGTGCCGTGAGTTACAAAATGTGACCTCTAGATATCATGTGCATTGTCTGATTTCTTGCGAATCAATCAATCGGACCAAAAACGGCATTTCATTTAACGAAGTTCCCAACCGATTATGATACACTAATAAGAGCGTTACTTGGTCTATCTGTTTAGAATGCATTCATTTTTTTGGATCGTGAAGTGGCTAATAGGAATTTTCTAATGTGAGAGAACACTAACGAATTCACATTCCATTATTTTTATATTTTAATACAAAAATGTAACATAAAAACTACATTATAGAAAATATAACGGGTTAATTTTTAAAAAGCGGGTAGTAAATATGCTGATATTAATTAGAGCGTTCAAGTTTAGATACAATGGAAACATTTTATAAAGTAGATACTGTCATTTCAAGGACGCACATTGACTATTACCACATTGACTATTTTTAATAGCAGAATATTCGTCTAGAGATGCCTAATCATGGTGGGACCGAGTTGGACCCTTTACCTGTAGTGCCTTCATCCGGACATCTAGAGGGGTGATATCGTTACTTTTTCTCACCTTCAGCATTAATAGCCCACACAAGGCTAATATGGGACCGCGACATTTTGTGCGGTTAAAAAGACATAAGGAAGCACCGTAAGATGAATTTTCTGAATACAATCTTTGGTCATTTGCGTCTCCCTGTCCCGGGATCTCAGTCATATACCTGGCGGTCGGATTTGATTCTTTACATATAAAGGCCCTGTAATTGTTCTCGCACTGGAGCCTGTTATCACCTACTGTAGCACGCACGCCGCTGCCTCAAACCAAGAAGAGTGTTCCCAATAGATTACTGGTAAACATGGGAGGAGCCAGTGGGAGAAAAACTAAATTATATGGTCCGCTCTTGTCGAGGATATTACGCCCCCCCCCCCCCTC
>NW_022730403.1:356916-363109 GCF_011630105.1 Anneissia japonica | reverse complement strand
GCCCAATAGAGTTTTTTTTAAAGAATGCGAACCTTTCACTCTATCATGAGACCATCGATAAGATATCATTCAGGGAAGTGGTAGACCTAGCCTCTGACCGAGTCTATACCACTCGTTACTCATGCTCACATCATGTCGGCCGGTATTATATTTTATAATTAGGATGATTTTTTAGATATCCTTATATTTTAAATTAATGTTTTTAATGCAAGCCTATGTGCTTCGCTAAAGTATAATTAGCGCTTGACATTTACTATAAATAACTAGTAATGTATTTTGGCCTTGGAGGCCTTAGGACACCATGAAAAGAATTTTGCCACCTATAAAGCTGGCTAATCAGTGATGGCAATCTTAATGGAGATGCTGGCGTTTTTTAAAAGTTTTTGTTTCCATTTCCTGCAAGCATTGGTTCATTTTTTTCACTGCTGTCAGTTGTATTGTGCATTGATTAATTTATTGACGATTGGTTGACCTTCGAGCTCTATGATTTAATATTGAATGATGTAGTTAATATCTAATTCTCTGTCATCTCCAGTCCTGTAATTGCCTTTTGAGGTCTTTGTGCGGTCTACTTTCACAACACAAAGTTAATAACTAACAATCCAAAAAAATCGATATGAGGAGAGTGGTAAATGGTAAACGCGTGCCATGTGAAGCACTAAGTTTCAATAATTTTTGATATAAGAAATGTGCAGAAATCTGTAAAACACAGCAGAATAAAAGATGTTCATTACTGTACATAATTTACGTTATCAATAATAACAACAACAATAATAATAATAATAATAATAATAATAATAATAATAATAACAATAATAATAATATCAATAATAGTAATAATAACAATTACAATAATTGTTAATATAATATATAATTTTAAGTATTTTTAATACTGTTAATATATTTAAAATAATTGTGAAATTGTGTAAGAAAACATAGGCCTAATCCGCTTCAGCATTTGTTTAATTAAGCTTTTCAAGTTGGTTTGAATAATAGAACCAACAAATTTTACCGGAGACTTGTGTTGCCGCAGGGAGGTGTGCAAAGATGATTGAATGGACCTATACGGAGTGTCAATCAATTAACAACAGAACAATCGGACCAGGCCAGGAATACGCACGTGCCTAACACAAACACGAGTAATTTTTGGCGAGGGTGTTCCTCCCGCCCCCGCGCACCCCTAGATACGCCACTGTATATGGGAATACAACAGGTTTTTTTTTATTTGATAGTCTAGACAGAGTTTTAGGCAGATTTCAGTATTTTAATATAATAATAATAATAATAATAATAATAATAATAATAATAATAATAATAATAATAATAATAATAATTATTATTATTATTATTATTATTATTATTATTATTATTATTATTACTATTTGGTATTTTTGTTATTGGTTTTGTTATATTTGTTACTGGTTTTGTTTTTGTTAAGATTAATTACACACAAAAGGGAGCACGGGGAAAAATTGACCAGAATTGACATTGAGATCGGAAGGCAAGAATCTTAACATTCAACATCTACATAATAATATTTTAATCTCCTGTAATTTTCAAATTAGGCCAAAGTCATTTGCTATAATTTTAATGTTATAAGGTTAATAACTAAGATTTTCAAAGATCTTTAATGAAATCTAAATATAATTCAATCTAATCGTATTATAATGCAAGATAAATGTACACAATTGTATTCGAGTGGTACTTGTGCAAAACATCACTAAGTTGGTTTTATAAGAAAAATATCCAATAATGTTAATAAAAAGAATAAAGATGCTAAATCAACTCTATACTGCATTCTGTAGGAAACACCACAAATATATGTGTTTATTATCAAGTAAAATCAAAGTTTATTTTCCTTTCGAACATGAGACACTTAACAGAAAATTCACTTCTTGGTAAACAATATTTGGACCATAGTAAGCAAAAAACAAAATTGAACCCTGTAAGTAAAGCATGTAATAATGCTATAATATAATTGTAAAAATAAAAATAATAATCATAATTATCATCATAAAAAATCATGATAATAATAAAAATCATAAAAATCAATAATTATTATTATTATTATCGTTATGTTATTATTGTTAATAGGGAAATTGCGCAACCTTACGAAAACGATAACGAATACGATTACGTCATTATCATCATCGTCATTCTTGCCTTAAACATACTTGACAATATACTGTACGAGCTGAATATGCATGAATCGCCTACGCTGTGAGAGATGAGCTACTGTAGCGGAAGGGTAAATTCAATGATGTAACGAATCACACACAACCTTGTAGATATCAACTGGAGGAATCATCTCACCAAACTAATACGCAAGTCCATGAGATACCACAAACATTCCAAAGCACAAGTACCTGTTAGAACATCGATTTACGCCACTAGTTTTCTACTGTCAGCAGGGGTCAGACCAGTCAATAATACTCTGATGTGATACGGGTATCCGTTTTTCGGACTCATAAATGCAGATCCAGATACAGGGTTGTCTAAATATTCGATCTTGCGAAAAACCCCTTATTATCATTATCATTCGAATTAGTACTATCTTTATCACTAACGGTTGAGGAGGCAAAGGTAGCTTCAGAAATATCGTAGAATCTGATCCTAACTACTACGTCAGGCTGCGAGAGCAGATGATGCATGATGCTGTACTGTATTTAAATTCTAATTATCATTTACCTTTGGAACAAATACAAGGCACATAGTACAGGTGGTGGTGAAGAGAATGGCAACTGCTACCAGGCTGTAGACCACTTCCGGTTCGTCCTCCAAGACGTAGGTGAGAGGGACGGCAATAGAAGCGATTATGGCGACATTGTATATCGACAGCCCGATATACTTAGAGTCATTTAATTCTTGCATCGATACATTCCTAAAAGTAATCAAGTAAGTGATTACAAACTGGCATTCATTGCAATTTTTCCTTGGAAACAATGGAAGGGGATGGAACATGATGGATTCCCCCCCCCCGCCAACGCCACCACCTCTGTATGGGCCATTGGCACTATGCAAAGACGCAAGTCTATTAAACGGATACATCACTTATCAAAAAATGTGTAATTATTATGCACAAAGAACAAATCATTATGAATTTGTCAAATAATTAATCTGATGTTAACATATTTAAGATCACAACCTCACTCATCATTATATCTCCACTGACACGTCAGCAAATCTATACTTAGTAATCATTTCTGACCGATGGAATGAACAGTAAAGAATATCATTACAGTTCATTACGCATAGTCGGTCACATTTTGTTTACAGACGCTCTTCCAATATTTTAATATCCACGTAGTTGTTTTCTGCCATCAATCATATAATTAACTGTTTTGTTTATAATCCTGCTGGCAGTTCACAGTTGCTGTGGTTACTGCATAATTAATTACCCACTCTTCTCTTGAATGTTTATTCTCATTTATAAAGCATCTTGCGAACCATGTCTCATACTACTTTATACATGTATACACCTATTTTTAATTTGTTTTGATTGATTTATTGATTAATAGAATGATGTATTGATTGATTGATTGATTGATTGATTGATTGACGGATTGAATAATATTATAAGAGCGATTTTTAAATAGAGCATTTTTTTTGTATTGATTGATTGATTATTATTATTGATTGATTGATTGATTTGACACATTGATTGATTTTTCGATTAATTGAATGATGTATTGATTGATTGACAGATTGAATACTATCATAGAGCGATTTCTATTAATCGTGAGAAACATATTTGCTTGTCCAGGATAAAAACCATTGCATTTGGATTAAAAGTCGATTAGGACATCAATAGCCGCGACACTAACCAACACTGGTGAATATTTATTGTATTTTTTATTTCAATCAGTATTATATAGGCCTAACCTTGTTTCCCAAGCGAGTTTGGCACCATACAGCATAATCAGCCCCTTGTATACATAGAGAATAGCTGTCCATTGCACAAGGCGATGACACGAACACGAATCTTTCATCTTTATCACAGTGAGGTCCTGATCAATAATCTAAAATAACAATAATTATCTACCATTAAAAAACATATTTACCACCTTTACGTATTGAACGCAAATGCTTTAAAAAAGCTTAATTAAACCTAGCTAAAATCACAATTTGGTACTTGTATCGCCTACAAAACTATTTGAGGTCAACAGAAAGAGCTTAATTAGGTCTAAGTAGGCATATACAATAATACACACGTACATATCTCATCAACCTACCTGAGGCAGAAATGTCTCAGTTTCTTTAATAAATGGGTTCACGATTGACCAAACTAATAGATAAAGAATGTCTATTAGAAGTAGAATAGCAAGTAAACCGAACAAGTGCCAATCCTGGATAATCTGACAGAAATAGAAAAAAGGACAATCAATCAGTCAATCAATCAACCAATCAATCAATCAATCAGTCAATGAATCAACAAATCAATGAATCAATCAATCATTCATCTAATCAATCAATCAATCATTTGTTCATTTTTTCAATCAGTCATTCATTCATTCATTCAATCAATTAATCAATCAAATTCAGTAAATAAAGATAACTAAATATTAATAAATTTATTCGTTATCTGTATGTTTGTATCAGTGCTGCGCCATGCGATGAGTCTAAACGAAAACTATAAAGTCACAGACTTCAACGATACAAGTTTATCAAGTTTATCAATCGCAATGAGATAAATAACATTTAAGACAATCAGATAATCTCTAAACAAGCTCAAAACTGTTGTAAACCATGAAAAGAAAATGAAAAGAATGTAATACAGTATATAATGAAAATACAATTAATGACAAGAAAATTAGAAAGAAGAAAGGAATTCGGAAACAATAAGCAGGTCTACCACATGCAATAGAAAATAGACAAGCAGTTAGTTAAATCATAAAGAGAGTAATCACGTATATATATGATATATTCTTCTTCTTCTTATTATTATTATTATCACTATTATTATTATTACTATCAGTTTTTATATAGCGCAAATTACAATTATGTCGCTAAGCGCTTTAGCTCTTCTTAATAAATAGGTGGGTTTTGAGACGTAATTTGAATTGTTCAAGTGATGTTATTTTATTATTATTATTATCATGATTATTATTATTATTATTATTATTATTATTATTATTATTATTATTATTATAATTTCTTTGAAATCAATGGAACACGATTTTTTTTCATCAGAACATAACACCATTGTAATGATAATTACCTTGTTATTCAAATTAAGATGTAACGCAACAATTGTTATAATCTTTACATGGATCATCCCGATATTTCATCTAGTACACTGACCTTGCCCCGTGTATTGATTCTGACGTTTCTCCTTGATTTTGTATGTACAGTATTGTATTACAGTGATATCGAAATCAAATCGGACTGAATAAATGATATTATTATAGTGATATTAAATACTGTTGACGCCCTACAGACAAAAATGTGGTTATTTGTGGAAAATGAGTAAATGGTAAGTTCTAGAGTTCACCATCGCCCAGTCGGCTAAAGCGTGGTTTCCATACAATCGCACACGCTCATTGCCGACAGTTTTCGGTGATGCTGATTGTCGGTTGAATCGATCGGGGAGCCTTCCCGATTGCGTCTGGGACTACTACGCGGTACAACAATTGCACTGAAAACACTGTAGCGACAGCGTAGCGATTTTGAGGAAACTAGTCTTTAACTGGTGGTACCGACTATGCGTTGCAGCACTCATGAGCCATGCATGAGCCATGCAGATCCTTTCTGATAATATCTGGTCTTCGGTTCAATTGCATCTACACAGCATGTGTTTCAGCTGGAAGCCTGGTACTCCATGCGCTGCGCATGACGGTCGTCAGTCGACGCGATTCCATGTAGAACGCAACGCCACGACGATTATATAAACAATAATACTGATTACCTAAATTATATACTGATTATATAAACTATATACTGATTACCTAACCTATATTCTGATTATATAAACCATATACTGATTACCTAAAATATATACTGATTATATAAACTATATACTGATTACCTAAACTATATAGCCTACTGTTATTATTGCTATTATGATTATTTTTATTTTATGTTATTGTTATTATTTTATTGTTATTTGCTTTTTCTCAGTTGGCCTATATTATTTCTCTGTAAAGCGCATAGGGGCAATGTGCAATATGCGCTATATAAATATAACATTATTATT
>NW_022730403.1:350382-356890 GCF_011630105.1 Anneissia japonica | reverse complement strand
TATTATTATTATTATTATTATTATTATTATTATTATTATTATCATTATTATTATTATTATTATTATTATTATTATTATTATTATTATCATTATTATTATTATTATTATTATTATTATTATTATTATTATGTAAACTTATACTGATTACCTAAACTATATACTGATTATATAAACTTTATACTGATTATATAAACTATATACTGAGTACCTAAACTATATACTGATTATATAAGCTATATACTGATGACAAAAATTATATACTGATTATATAAACTTAATACTACCGATGATTTGATAGTATGAATCAAATACATAACTGTGTTAATATACATTTAATTTACACACAATACTGGTAAATACTAGAAATAAAATTGGTTCAATAAGCAAACCGCATTTTGTTTCAAACGAATGCATTGATATGTGTAGATTAGATAAATTTTTATACAACAATATACAAACAACACTGCTCTATGGAAAAATACCTGTACAAAATATAAAGAGAAAGCGATGGGCTATGGTATAGTACGGTGACATGAAGCCATAGAACATCCAGAAGCGGTGATATTAACCAACCTTCACTTACAACATAAATGTAGGTCTACATGCACTCACGTTTACTAAGAAAGAAGTGAAGTACGCTCCACCTTCATATAAATGTTGTTATCTATCTTGCATTAATGGGATTAATGTTATTGAAAAGAAAGAAAAATGTATGTGGCCTTGAGATCTATCTTTTGTTTTATTTATTTGGGGGAAATGTGGTAGGCCTAAGGATTGCCGACAGCGCTTAATTACTGTCTTACATGCAAAGTGGCAATCCTTTGCTATAATGATGCTCGACATATACTAACTCTCTCATTATGAGGCTGAGGAAGTGGAGTTGTTTTGCTTTGTCACTGACGAAGAGAGTCAAGCCAATGAGCCTACGTCTTTCCATACATAGGTACAAATACATGAAAAAAGTATGAGATATAGATGTCGGAAAGACATCAGAACACAGGGATAATTTTGCAAATTAGCAGAGGCGACGAAGCCACTTCTCTGTGATCTAGACCTCCCTCTATATCTAGATATAGAGTATATAGATGTGTGTGTATTTTATCATATTATATTTTCATCTGAATCGAGATCCTGCCATCGCTTCCCATAGCATCTATGTGGCTAAATTTTGATATACATAAGTTTTCAAAATCCATTACTCACCATACACAATGTAGTATAAACACTTGACTTGACAAGCGTTTGATCCAAACCAAACAGCATTACAGAACCGTAACAAACGATGCAGCCAACTGCGATCACATTATTAACATTCGGACTGGATAACCTAATTAACCTTGAAATTACAAAAATGCCAAAGATGAAGGAATATAATCGACAGTAAATTTGACAATATTGTTTTTTTGAGTGTTATTACATCCTTTATCCCAATGATCAACGAGAATATTCAATGTTTCAATATTTCCTTACAACTTTAGTGTTGACGAACATTCTTTCTATCTTTCTTTCTTTATTCAATTTCAAATGCCTTACAAAAAAGTGCAATCACATAAAATATTTATAGAATATATATAAAGCAGATGAGGAGCTAGCAAAAACACGGAGTCAATTAACATTAACCGCTAGCCTCCTACGGATACAAAACACATGAAAAAGTTAAAAAAAAAAAAAAAAAACGGATACAAAACACATGAAAAAGTAAAAAAAAAAAAAAAAAAAAAAAGAACAAGTCAATACAAAGACCAACGAAGAGTGGTGGTTCCGCTAAAATTGATAGCAAACGATTACCGGCAGTATTTCTACCGTACACAATAATTCAGGGATGGATTAACAAATCGGAGTCGGAGTGACTCGAAGCCAATGTAAGATAAACAGTCTAAAAGAAAGAAGGATGCTGCGATGTGTCCCCTCATATTGCATAATAGTGGAGTCCAGGGCTTTTTTTTTCCTTTCAGGCTCCGGGATTCTAGGCAACTTGATATCTTATCATCTAAACAGTTTTATGAAATAATTAAACAGTAAGCATTGATCAGAATAATAATAATAATAATAATAATAATAATAATAAGTGAACGTTGTTTTCATTATCAACAATACATGCAGTTCTTGTTTCAGTTATTGTATTGATCTGATATATTATCCTCCTAATCACGATTGAAGCAACTCATTCGAAACGTTGAAGCACTAACAGTAACAACATTTGAGATATATCGACGAGAGTATTGGACTACGAATTTAAAATCAAAATGTGGTATATACGTCGTAATTAACAATAAAACTAAAATGTTGATGTCAAAGTGGGTTCGCCCCTTTCACCACCTTCTGGATCCACCACTCATGTCATAAATCTATGCAAAGTAAAAATGATAATATACAATCATTCATTTCAAAAACAATGAAAATAACAACCTTTAAATACTTAATTTAATAAATTTGTGACCGAAGGATGCCTGAATAAAAATGAATGATTAATTATATAGCTCTCTATATACCCGAAAGCACTACAGGTTATCTTCTTGAAAACGTGCATTTAATTTGACATGGATTTATTAAAAATAAAGATATTTATATTATTTAAACTATGACAACTTGACAATTTGAGCCAGTGAAACCAGAAAACGACGGCTAACCGTATCAGTATTGTATTCATACGAGTGCTGCTCGTGTATTGTTTAATCTATTACTAATAATTTGACAATGTTTAATCTTACTTTCTATTTCTGTTCTTTATATTGAAAGCTAGGAAAGCACATCCGACAATAATCCCAATTCCTGAGATCGATGAGAATATAAAGTAGAGTGTAGGTCTTATGCCGATGTAGACAGTGTTCATAATGGCACCATCAATCGGAGTCGGTCCTTGAAGTAGAATCAATAAAAACTATAAAATAACTCGAATGAAACATGAGTGTTTTATGATCACCTATTGTATTTTTACTCGTTACAAAATTAATCCTATCTAGCTAGCTTGATTTAAGTAAATTTTTAATTCTGACGCTAACAGCGTTGGTTAGTTATCAATTGGTCTTGATACTAAATGATTTTTTTTACTCTATTTAAATCATTAGTTAATGAGATTTCTTATTGTAAATTTTTAATGTTTTACCCGATTAATTGGTGTTTATCCTGTTTTCTTTTTGAATGTTTTTATCTATTCGTGTACTGTAAATTGTCTCTTCCAATCCATTTTTTCGATTGCAATAAAGTTTAATTTGAATTTACGTAATATACTGCATGAACCGTTGAAAGAAATGTCGGCGACATAATTATGTAATTTTAGAAATCAAAAAGAAATCATTAGACATAACGTTATCGACTTGTCTCCACCTACTTTGAAGTGCGCATGCATATTATGTACATAACTCTTACGTGACACCACGCGTACCCATGGAAACATATGAAAGCTTATTATCATTATCACCATAATTATATATCGTTATTAATCATATTATTATCATCATTATCATCATCAACATCATCGAAATCATGATCACTAAAATTTACCTGCAAACGTCAGTCTGTCCTTTGACATCCAGACAAGTTTCTCGGATTGATAGATACCAACCGTCACTTCATTCTCATCTTGTAAAGTAAGAAAAATAATTGATATATTTTGTAAATTAATCCGCCATATTAAATCAATTAATAATAATAATAATATCTGGAATTTATAAGGCGCCAATTCCAAAAATGATCAAAAAAAAAAAATTAATTACGAGCGTACGCTTGTTTTAAGGTATAAAATATTAGTTAAATTTAAAAATAATAATAATATTAATGATAACGAGTTTAAAACTACTTTTTTAAAACTACTTTTTCTTAAGAGCATTACATCACTTTTATTTCATATCTTTACCATACTGCCGGCAAAGACCTACCTATTAGTTGCTCAATTTTTATAGTTCCATACCGGTCTCCATTGATATTAAATTGGATAATGCCCTGTAACAAAGAGAATGCTATTAAATATATACACCACAAGTAAGATTCTGTCCTTTTTGTTGATATCTACCAATGCCGCCTCCATTGGCGTAACGCCATGCGCTCTCGCGCGGCGTTCCGCAGGGCCTCCGACCCCTAGGGGGTGACTATAGGCTCCTCGATCTAGCACTCAAAAGGGCTTTGTTGATACATAACAGCATAATGTGTCTCTTACATCGACTGTTGAACAATGACATATCCAGTGGTGGAATAAAGCCACCCCCGCTTGCATTTAAATATAATAGAGGAAGGCCTAAAAGGAAAATTATATTTAAATTTCAATGAGTCAATGAGTACCCTTTCCTGCTATCTAAAGAGCCATAATCCTCATTTGTTTACCTTCAGCCCCCAACATGGGGCTGAAGTGGTATAGACCACCGTTTTGCAACCTATGGGCCATGACCCAAGAAAAATGTTGATGGGTTGCATTATCACAGTTTACTTAAATTTTACTTAATACGATCGACGACAAACGAAATCAAAATTACAGTAAAAAAACATGCATAAAAGTGCGGCTTAAGGGTCAGTTTACTTTTGTAATGCTTGCGTTATATATATTTTCATGTTCAAAACTATCAAAATATTTGTACGTATACAGGTATGACATCTTGAAAGTTTCAGTTTTGCTTATTTCAAAGTTTTGAATTTTTGAAAATTTTAACATTATTCTCGTCAATAAAATGTGTCTATGTCTTCCAATAACCCACCCATATATTTAAGATTTTTTGTAATGAAACGGCTGTAAACCTATTGAAAGATTTGATAACTTAGTAGTTCTAAGATTAATTCCAAGTTATATTAATTTCACTTTTAGGGTAATTATATAGATATATTTTGCGCTGGGTGATATGTAGAGGCTTATGAATGAAGTAGTATCTTTTAATTGGCTAATAAAATAATCAAGTTGACTTGGTTCTTCTGATGTCCGTTATTCCTCTCACATATAAAATGACGGACGTAATTTCAGTTAGACCAAAAAAAAGAAGAGGCCCCGGTCTTAGAAAAGCACAGAGCCCACTGGATGCCCCCACCACTAGTGGCGCTTGGATTTGGCCGACGGGGTGTGCAGGGGAGATTCTCCTGTCGGGAAGACCGATTAACCAGACGACAACATAAGTGGGCTGGACTCTGCACTCCGGAACCCCTAAAATAGTCCAGGGGCGAAGCCACTGAAAACTCATACAATTTAGTAATTTAGAAGGCTGTTTTCGATTTTTACCTTACATTCTGTAAAAGTTACATATACTTTTATTTCTGACCGACGAATAGTGTTTTTCTTCCCGAAGTGTAGAGTGGGGGAGGGGTGGTGTGGAGGGCGTTCTCAACGACGGCAGCTTCCGCTCAAACCTCACCCTCTCTAAAACAAACTGGCGTCTCCACTAGCCCTGCCCCACAGACTCACAAACAAAAACAATGTAACAGAAAACAATATAGCAGTTGAGTCATAATCATCATTATTATCATCATTATCATAACCACGATAATAATTATAATAGGCCTAATTACCATATTATCATTATTATTGTCTTTTTATAATTATTATTATCATTAATAATTATAATAATTACCATATTATCATTAGGCCTATTATTGTCTTTTTATATTATTATCATTATCATTATTATTAACATTATTATTACAGAAGTATTACTTTATTTTGTGTTTATTTAATTAAAGATTTCTATATGACAAGGCTTACTGATATTCCCATAAAATTAAGGTCTTCAATTGCATCCACGAACATTTCTCGTAAGTGATGAGTGTTGTTATAATCAAAATCCGCGATGCTAATGTTTGACTGTGTGGCTTCCAATTGGTTTTGCGTTCGATTCAACACCATTGCTATCGTCCACAGGGCATCGTATCCGTAAGGTGCATACTCTTCTCCCGGGGGGTCAATGAAATGTGTTCGATTTAAATAAATCGATTGATATTCATTTGGGGTCTGTGAAGAATGAAAGCAGGTGTGTAAATTAAGATGATATCGATGAGCACATTTAAGTCACACAATAATAATAATAATCGCAAGAAGACCTCCTAATGGCATTGGCAATCTTATAAATTTGAACGCCGTGGTAATATCAGTTACGCTGATTGTTAAGTTGAACTCAAAAATTCGTTTTGCTACGGGAAGTACAGACTGTTATATTTCAAAAACTTTTATTCAAACGAATTAGTTCTAAACACTTCATCAGCGCAGCTAATATATTGCCACGTTGTTCCATTTACAAAATTGCCAATGCCATTAAAAAGTTTGTAAGGCCTGCTTTTGATTATTTAATATTAATTAGTGAGGTCCTGATATTGAAAATTATTGATATTTCAATTCATTAGGAGAGGTACGTGTTACAGAGTTGTGACAAGTAATTTGATAAGTACACCGACGTTTTGCAAATGGTCATAATAATTAATCAAAGAGGAGATAGAAATCAAAACACAAGCATAGATAAGCTAGATGCGATTACGTTAATGATAAAACAATACGAAGAGTAAGGCACGGATAAGCAACGCAACACCTTAATGACCT
>NW_022730403.1:344294-346901 GCF_011630105.1 Anneissia japonica | reverse complement strand
TATGATAAATTAACCTATATAGCTATCCAAATAATATTTCTTTATATGTTTTTACATTGAGTAATTTCATCATTCATGTTATTCCATAGGATAGGTCCAAACACTGTAATAAAAAATAGACTACTTTTCAAACTGACAAACAGAACGTATAAATCATTAGTTTTCTTTAAATTATAGTTATGCCCACTCTATTTACAATAAAAAGTGGGAATTGACCATTTGTATATTGAAACATAATAGAGGCTACTTGGATTTTATGGATTTTATGGAATTGAAATGAATTTCGATGAGCATGGACACCGGTACTCCACCAGAAATGCATGGACATTTCCATATTGGCAAACTTACACCAATTAGAATTTTATATTCAAAATTGTTTTAATATTTGGAATATATTGTCCTTTTTACTTGAATGAATATGAAATGCAGCATTGTTGATTGTTGTTGTGTTTGGTGGCCGTTGCCAAGATGGATGATTCCTAGAATATTCACACCGAATAATTATCACGAAGTACTAAACGTGTTCAGCCATTAATTAGGAATATTTATTAGCCTCCAATCCACTCGCTTTACACTTTCAATTTATATGAATATATTACAATTGTCATGTTATCTTTCTTTCTGAAGCATGTTGTGTGGTAATGGGGTAGGGGGTAGTCAGAATTTGAATGTGTGTTATTTAATTTTAAAACACATTACCTTGATATTTTGAAGTTGACGTAGAGGTACGTGTCCCGAGTCGAAGCTTTCTGACGTCACAATATCAATACCATGCTCAATTAAATATCCTTTCGTTATGTCGAAATGCTTCATTATACAGTACATCAATTTTTGAAATAAAAATAATGCATAAATTACCATGGCATCTCAAATGAATTAAATTCTTCTAAAAATTACTGTTTAAAAAAACCAATTATTTTTTTGCCTGTTGTATATCAAAAACAATTGACCTACATCTGTTTCTTAAACGTGATTGGCCGTTCAATTCTATTGGCTCAACCACTATTTTACCTGTACTTTAAATTCTGCTGATGGGTAACCATAAAACCCTCTACTTTAGCAACCACTCTTATGTGATTGTTTGTTTAGCCACCGGTTGCCTTGGCCGTCATTGTTGTTTAATTTCATATAATAGGCCTAATCATCAGGCAGCACTGCGACCCAATGTGTCGCACCTTTATTTCATGACATGTTAATGTTCACTGTGGCGGCATCTAAAGCCCCAAAAAATTAAACATTATATTTGCCAAAAAATGAATGCCGACACAAATAATCCTACCAAGTTCCGTGTCACTGTCATTAATGATATCGGTTGTCTATTTCATTGATAAAAATATATTCTTACATTTGAAAAATATTCGTTGTTTTCGTGTATGACTGCAACTCGTTTCCAGTTGTACGTATTAAGAATGGCTAATCTCGGAGGATTCATCGCCGAGGACGGTGGATTTGTCCTATAAAAATACCTGTAGCGTTCACCATCCGAGAGTGCATCAGAAAGAGCCGAATTTCCTACCTATATCAAACATTTCATTTGAAAGTTATTTGAAAACAACAGGGGCGGATCGAGAGGGGGCATGGGGGTCATCCCCCAAAAGAGAGAAGGGGGGGGGGGGGGGGGGGGGTGGAGAGAGAAAGAAAAAAAAATAAAAGATAATAGCTAGGCCTATTTATTAATTATTACAGTACTTCAGTTGGTGTTGGTTTTTCTTGATTACGCTGGCATCAACAAGGCTCGTGTGACTGCCATTTGCGCGCGCGTGTAGGGCCACCATCTGCACGCATATTTAGTCGATCTTATTATTTTTACATGCCAAATTTTTCCATTAATTAACGATATGTAAGTCAAATTTTATCTAAGGTGAACCCTGAAATTTTTCAATGCCATTTTGGATTCGACTTCAGCAAGTTTAACTCTAAGCAGGAGTCATAAGTAAAGGCAGTGCTTAATGCGTATCACAACGGATACCAACCATAATGCATCATATTCATGAAGTTATTTACCATAAATTAGTTGTTGAAAACTAATAATCAAAGAATTAATTTTGTTTTGATATGTTCATTAATAATTTTAGCAATGTTATTTGTTCATACTATATAATTATAAAGTCAGTGATTATGCCCATCACCATGGATACCAATATCATACTGCATCATATTGATGAAATAACTATTTTATACCCAATTCGTTGCTATTGAACATATGTGGTCACTGAATGATAGAATAAAAGTACAATCTTTTGGCATAGTTACCGTACATCGGTATTTGCGAATTGTATTTATGAGTATATAATAAATTAATGCCAACATAATATCCAACATAATAATATATAATAATATATCGTACCTACATCAGTCATAAGAGCCATTCGGCAGAAAATGTGTTTATGAATATATTTTTAACGACTCCATAACAATAGAACACAATCTAATTCTTTAGTGTGTAATAATAATTCTAATGTACGGCCGTCTCAGTGATACTTTCTCCAAAAAATTCTTAATATTGGGAGGGGGAACCCACTTCCAAAACACCGAGTGAGACCCCTCTAATTATCATCCTAGATCCGCCCCTGAACAATATTGTGTTGTTATACAATCGTTATCAAA
>NW_022730403.1:339742-343498 GCF_011630105.1 Anneissia japonica | reverse complement strand
ATTATTATTATTATTATTATTATTATTATTATTATTATTATTATTATTATATTGATGAATGTAACGAATGGGTGCCAGTGTTTGTGTTTCTAAATTATTCTAATTGCGCAAATTTGCTATCCCAGTTAAATAAATAGGCAAAGAGAACTTTTAAGTGACTAACTGACTTTACTACATTAAAATAATGCTTTTTGTCAAATCGATTGCTCGATCTTCCAGAAAAGCTTTTACATTATTACAAGAGCAATATTTCATTATTTTAAAGTTGTAAGTTGTAAACTCTTGCATGTCGTAGGTCGATTCAAGGCAATTCAACAATTGATGGTCATAAAATTTGTGAGTAGATACTACCTGAACTAAGTTCCAATACTGAAGTGTAGCTGCAGTCGGCATTGCCACCAATGAACATGCTGGCCCAAGTAACATCACTTTCACGGGATCGGTAGTGATCAGTTCGATTACTCCTTTCAGTCCCGTACCAAGATGACACTAATTATCAATAAAACCAATTCACACGCTATTTATTAGCTACAATTTTATAATGATATAATAACTGACATTTCGTTTAAAATTCTACACACCATACTTCATGTCCAGTAAATAATATATAAGCCTAAGACTTTTCATCAGCTTATTTTTGTTTCATTAAACCATTTGCAGGATAAGCCGTAATCACATGTATATTTCATATTAAAAATTTACAAAAAGAAGAAACCCACGAATTTCCTTATGGACACTAACAATTTTGCTATATGCCGTGGATGTTTTATTTAATCACATAGAAATGTTAATCACAATGAAATTTTATTGTATTATTTTTTATGATGTTGTAAATTGAATTTTTTTTATGAGAAGCTGAATAACACAAAAAAAAAATCCAGTGGAACACTTCGTGATTTGGAGCCAAATAAAAGGTAAGTGTAAGCCATAAGAGAATCATTGTATATATAGACTATAGAAATTTTTGAGCAAAGGAATCTAAAATTTGAAAACAAAAAAAACTCCTTAATCATGCTAGGTTGCTTATCTTTGAGTAGAACCTGAAGACAGAGCAAAATATAATTAATAACAACACTTTCAAGGTATGGAATAGGAAGCAATCACTTTATACTTTTCGGATTCAATCCATCCACTGCAAGTAAAACGAATTGGGTATTGTTCTCAATAACACTTATGTTATGTTATTGTTGCATTAAATAATCGAATAAAACACAAAAGTAACCTACCTGTGTATCTCTCCAATCTAGTAGCAGGCGATGATTAGGTAGAATTTGTGAGTTGGCGTTGATGTGTTCCAAAGCCAATTCCACGGCCACCTTTACAGCAGAACCATCCCAACCGCCGCCAAGTGAGTATAACGCTCCCACTGTAATATTGATTCGATTGTCAATATCCGACTTCACGAATGTCGGTAAAATTATTGTGAAAATAAAAACTAAATACATCACAGATTTTCTAAAATTCATCATATCTATTATACACATCGAATTCGTTGTTTGCGTTATGACATCAAAGCTCATAGAAGCCTCATTCACAGACGTTCAAATACTGTTTTCTTCAAAGTTCTTCCCGTCAATGACGACACACTCCCGGGTTTCTCGCTACTTCAGAACGCGTAACTTGTACTTACTATACAATCTTAATGTGACCAATACAAATTCCCTTTCTGTAATTCAAAAATTACCTCGACGTTCCATTTCTGAAAATGACCTGATCAATGCATAGCAAGTACAGTAACAACAGGCATCTATATCGACCATGAGTCAACCACTACCAGTTAAACCTAATTATTTTCCTAGTCAAACAAAACATTGCCTCGTTATTTGATGTTGCTCGTATTGTTGGTTGTAGGCTTGTGAGATGTACACAGGCCTTTGAATCTCTCTGTTACCTCGCGCATCAAAATAATTTTAAATTTGTTGATGAATACGTCATTCATCAATTAGGATAATGTTCTAATTTTCAATGCGTTCACAAAATGGAAGCAGATTTAACGTGGTGTGTTATTTCTGAAAGTGGTTTTTTCCTTAATTGAGGAAAAAACTAAAAGTTGATGTGTTGAGGTTTGTGATTGATCAATTCTTCACTTCCTGGAATTCAAGCAGAACGACCAGCATGGTGCACTAATAAACCAAAAAATTCATAATAATAATAATAATAATAATAATAATAATAATAATAATAATAATAATAATAAAATAACATCAACATAACAAAAAAGATATTCCCATTAAGTCCGAGTTAGCGCTAGTTATAATAATAATAATAATAATAATAATAATAATAATAATAATAATAATAATAGTAATAGTAATAATAATAATAATAATAATAATTATTATTATTATTATTATTATTATTATTATTATTATTATTATTATTATTATAGCAGCATATCATTATCATATTTATTAAAATTTTACATTGAGATGGAATTCCAATACGTTAGATAAAGTAAGTAGATATAAGTATTGTTTATGGTGGAGTGTTATTGTGTTGTGGCTTATTATATTTTATATAGGACCCTATACCCGGACATATAACACACGTTAATGGTTCTGTAATCATGGCGGAACGTACGTTTTAATCAAATTTATTGATCTGGGAATCGTCTTACGCTGTAATATAATCATTGAGCCTAGCTTGGTGGAATTCATATAATAGTGCCTACACAACATTACTGAAATTTCCATTATTTTGAAATTCAAGTTGATCAATATTATGAACATTAAAAATGAAATAGGCCTATTAAAATGCACAAGGAAATGGTTTAAACAAAACCAACCTACAAAAAGACAGTATATATACTGTCTCTTATACACATCTAGATGTGTATAAGAGACAGCTTTTCGGATTCAATCCATCCACTGCAAGTAAAACGAATTGGGTATTGTTCTCAATAACACTTATGTTATGTTATTGTTGCATTAAATAATCGAATAAAACACAAAAGTAACCTACCTGTGTATCTCTCCAATCTAGTAGCAGGCGATGATTAGGTAGAATTTGTGAGTTGGCGTTGATGTGTTCCAAAGCCAATTCCACGGCCACCTTTACAGCAGAACCATCCCAACCGCCGCCAAGTGAGTATAACGCTCCCACTGTAATATTGATTCGATTGTCAATATCAGACTTTACGAATGTCGGTAAAATTATTGTGAAAATAAAAACTAAATACATCACAGATTTTCTAAAATTCATCATCTCTATTATACACATCGAATTCGTTGTTTGCGTTATGACACCAAAGCTCATGGAAGCCTCATTCACAGACGTTCAAATACTGTTTTCTTCAAAGTTCTTCCCGTCAATGACGACACACTCCCGGGTTTCTCGCTACTTCAGAACGCGTAACTTGTACTTACTATACAATCTTAATGTGACCAATACAAATTCCCTTTCTGTAATTCAAAAATTACCTCGACGTTCCATTTCTGAAAATGACCTGATCAATGCATAGCAAGTACAGTAACAACAGGCATCTATATCGACCATGAGTCAACCACTACCAGTTAAACCTAATTATTTTCCTAGTCAAACAAAACATTGCCTCGTTATTTGATATTGCTCGTATTGTTGGTTGTAGGCTTGTGAGATGTACACAGGCCTTTGAATCTCTCTGTTACCTCGCGCATCAAAATAATTTTAAATTTGTTGATGAATACGTCATTCATCAATTAGGATAATGTTCTAATTTTCAATGCGTTCACAAAATGGAAGCAGATTTAACGTGGTGTGTTATTTCTGAAAGTGGTT
>NW_022730403.1:318470-339736 GCF_011630105.1 Anneissia japonica | reverse complement strand
CCTGTCTCTTATACACATCTTATATATATCATTTTATCCAATAAAAACTCCACCAAGGGAAAGAGAATTACAAAAAGTAATTAAAATATATAAAAAGTGCACAATAAAACTAAACAAAATACAAAACAAATTTGCATCTACAATTAATCATGAAGCAAATTGAAAGTTTTTGCTTAAAAAAGCATTAAATACAAATTACCTAGATAAGTATAAACAAAATTCATTAAGATGTTTACCTACCCTAAATTGTCATATATGCGGTGAATAAATTCTCATTAAAAAAAAACACCAATATTTAAGCAATAGATATATCAACTCATTTATTATTGTGTTTTTTTTTTATTATGCTTTTTATTTTATTTTTAGTTTAGCTTTAAATAGTCCCACATGTAGAGAAATGCTTGTGGTAGGATACCCTTTTCCACATACAGTATTTTGAAAAAAATGTGATAGGCCTATGTAAAAAATATGTTTTATAGTGACATTTGTGGCATAAAGAATTGAAATTAATAATTGTATTATTATTATTATTATTATTATTATTATTATTATTATTATTATTATTATTTTTGTCATGAAAGCATTTCTTTCACTGTCGCAGATATCAGACTTTAAACATTTTCTGTATGCATATATACTATAGGTCTACTACAATCTGAAAGCATACTATCGTTCTTTTAACAGGATGGAAAGTGCCATTGGTTTTTTTTATTGAGATCAGCCTCAATACAACACCAGTAATTTGTAGATCGTCATTGTTATGATTATGAGAAAATGAGAAGCAACAGGTAAGCGAGGCATTCGTCGTATGCGTAAAGGTGCTCTGTAAAACGATAAGCAATGTGGGGTTTAGTTTACATTTAGTACAATGTTATGCCTAAATTACATTAGCAGATATACAAATAGAAAAGTCTGAGATAACATGGTATGAAGGTCCATGTAGTCGATCGAGTTTACACTAACTGGCATAAGAAAAGGGACACTTAATTGTTTAATCAAAAGACCTTTCTTTTTAATGAAAAAAATCAGGATCAATCTAAATATTTAAATATATTAATAATTTAATTCAATTATAAACGGCAAGATAAAGTTAATAAAACATGCTGATTTTAAAAGTAAGTAGTATAGGCCTATTCAAATTTATTTATTAACAATTTAATATAAAAAAGGAATAGAGGCCTTGAATCCTTTGACAAATGTTCTCCTCTGATTTAAGGGTGCCATATACTGTACTGTACACATTATGTTATCAAATAAAGTATTTTTCAAATTTTGTGAATATGTGGAACCAGTTTATTTTATATATAAATAATATAAGTTAAAGTACTATTACTTTTATAGCATACTACATGCTGTCTTTTGCAATTAGAATATTTTTCATGACAAATGCACACTTTGCATTATTAGGAAGAGGGATGGGGAACTTTTGTAGTCTAATTTAGCGGTGGCGCCAACTGATGGGGAGGGGGATCAGACATGCCTGGATCCCACCACCTCATCACCCCCCCCCCCTCGTCCGACGCCATGACGAGGTCATCTGACCAGAAATAATAAATTGCCTATCTAAATAGTGATTAACTTGCAGTGCGAATAACCGTTTTGAAGTTATTCGCACGGCAGGCCGTGCGAATAACCGTTTCGGAGTTGTTCACACGGCCTAATAAATGGTAGCACAATTTGGGTCATACTAAGCCATAAAAACATAAAAACTCCCTCCCCCTCGGACATGTCGGACCCAATGTCAGCAAATTTCTGGCGCAACCATTGGTCTAATAACCAATTCAATTACAGTACCTTCAGTTTTCACGACGTCTTCAGTTGGCAATAATAGGCCTACACTTTTCTAGACAACATACACTCTAAATTTTATCCTTTAACTGTCACCAATAACATTATGCTATCATTATGAAAAATCATTAAAAACAATACCACCATTTTCAAAAGGGGTTGATAACAAACATATTTTGCTCTAGAGGGCACTGTTTGTATTCCGAGAATAATCTTTATTACTTTTATTGGGCTGAACTTGATCTTTCAGGTGGCTGATTTATAGACAAAACAGTTTCTTCTATTCTCTCATTTTTTCAAATGTATTTTAACATTTGATAAAATTCCCTCAAATATCAGTGCAAAGATGCACATGGTTGCACTAACCATTTCCTCTGCTTAAAGCTGTAGGCAGAAGCCGTTCAGATACAGTATTACAAGAAAACTGAAATTTTAATGTCGCCTATATAAAAGCGTTTGCCAAATTATCATCGATTTCAAGGATTTGTCGGTAATTATGTGGTAATACACAGCTTGGTCGTGTGTTAATGTGTTAGGACCATTCGGTTTACAGCAAAACAGGCATTCCACTAAGTACTAAAGATGAACAATTCCATAAAAACAATTTAATTCGTGCGCTGTTTCGAGGTATAGACCTAGTAATAGCCTAAATTTGAGCAATACAACTCAATATTAAATTGATTCATAAGTGTTTAATTGTAAGCTATTAACTTTCAATTTAAGTTCGAGAAAATATGTCCTCTCCAATTAAAATACATTAAGATGCTTAATAATTCGTCGATTAAAATTTAAAATGTGTGCGCTGTTTCGAGCTAATAGAACCTTGAAAAATGTAATAATTGCTTCCTGTAATAGCTATTAACTTTGAACTGAATTTCGAGAAAATATTTCCTCTCAGATAAACGCTTACAATTCTTATATTTGTAATTAGTAGACCCCGGGTGTTCAACCTTTTGTGCTGCTGGCCACTTATCTGTTTGGCTTAGTGGCAGCGACATAAATTGTGTACTTTCAAATTATTAGGCCAGCCTTGGTTTTTCAACATTAATGTGATAGGCCTTGTTTTGTTTTTTTCAAAATGAAGGAATGCAGTAGCATAAAGAAGGGTGGAGATATCCACTGAAACGCAGCCCATCACTGCGGTGAACAAATTTAAAAATAGACAGATCTAGTTTCCCTGCGGAAACGCCATTTTCAGACTGTAAAAATACGTTTTTTAAGCAGTGTTTTTTCAACAGAATGACATGCTCTCGAGCCTGCTTGCTTGATCAGCTACTGGCGCCACCAACTTAGACATAGCATCATATAAAAAACAAAGCTGGATTTTTCTGTGCCGTATCCAGGGGTGCTCGGGGTGATACTAATGTACCTATATGGGCTAATACTATAAGTACAATAGCGCCGCGCGAGTACAATTAGTTCGGCACTACTCTCTGGCGCGGCACCACTGACCTCTACCTCTGTATACTAATAGAGATCAGTGTGTGCGGTACCCTGTCCACCATACACTGGCGGAATCAAGGAGGCAGCCAGCCATTTTTTTTTTTCAAAATTATTTAAAAAAAAAAAAAATGCAGAAAAAAAGAAATTATATCCAAATTTAAGTTTTTGGTGATAATTGCTACAGCTTTTTTTTTTTATTCTGTTTTCTTTTAGAGCATTAACTTTACCTGGAATTGCAAAAAAGTTGGATTTTCCTATGTTATGATTACGTTAATTCATGCTTCAAAAAAATGTACAGTATTATTATTTCCAATATGTTATAAACATAGATAGAAAATAAGACCAGCTACCAGTTGGATAATGGTTTGCAGGGGTTTTTTCACGTATTTCCTTTTATAAGGTACCGGTAAATTTTAATGTGGACAATCATACGTTACTTCTGTATATACATTAGATAATTAGTAAATTTGATTAACCCATCGAGTCTGTTATTTCAATTCAGTACAATCCAAGGCTTATTATCAGCACGTTTTTTGTGCTTTTTATTTTGTTTTTAATTTTCCGTAAAATTTCAAGATTACAAGAATATCTATTGAGCAGTCCACACCCCTATTTTTTTCAAAATTAAAGGAAAAACATAAAATTCTGCAGTTGCCATAATCCTAAATGTTCTTACCTCAATCGCAACAGTGCTGTGACTAAGGTGGTGCAGACCTTCAAATATGTGAAAGTCCCTCACTGGGCACCCTCTATATCAAATTGCTGGGTCCGCCACATGGTGATTTTATCTAGCTTAATATTATATCAATAATCAGCTTTATATTTATTAAATATTTATAAGAAATCACAATACAACTCGTCTTATAGTTTCCTGAATGATTATTTCAGGATGATATATCATTCTGGTCATTTGATGAGAATCACACCACACCAATCAACAGTGAAGCTCAAATTTATGTCACAATTAAAAAGTATTATTAATTTTTGTTTTTGTTGACTCAATTAGTCAAATATGAACAGTTTAAAAAGGTATACGGATATCCGAGGTAGAAAATACTGAAAATTTTCACACCTCAGCAGCAACAATGGTGGCGTTGACGTGGTCCAGATTCTCTCTTCAGCACCACCTTCTTTGAATCCTGGAATGCCTGCTCTTGCCTTGACGGAAAATGATTTATTTTTTAGCAATGTTGCGCAGCGCAAAAAGGTTACCTCTTGCACTGGATGTCCTCTGCCAAGAAACATTCGCAGTCATTGACTGTAGTGTAATGTTTGACAAGTCAAACCCCACCCCCTCCCTGAGCTTGTTGGACCAAAAAAAAAAAAAATTTAAAAGCAGGCCTTCACCGAGCCAAAACATGTCTTTCACAGTCGTAGAGTGCCATTTCCATCCAGAGGTCCCTATTTAGAAAAAAATTGCATCTGGAGAGGGGGGAACACCTCTCCCCCTCTTCAGGCCTACAAGCACAAAGCCCCCCCCCAAGGAGAATTTATCCTGGAGCCGTCACTGAGTGTCAATCAAACTTAACAACTGACCAATCAGAACAGAGCCAGGAATACCCGCGTGTTTAACAAACACACATGGTGTCCCACAAACGCACGTGTTTGCTTATGTTTTTTCTGTCTTTTTGTGGACCTTATCAACGATCCAAGGGGGTGGGCTTAGCGGAATGGTCTACTGCACAGAACCTTTTGGCATGCAAAGCACTTGATAGTTGAGATTTTCTATACAAGCATTCATATCATAAAAATTGTCATGGAAAAGAAATAAATTGAAACCTAAAAACCTGGTAGAAGAGGAAATCAGGCTCATCTCAGGAAAATTTGGTCCGGGGCTAAAATCGGTCTGCCAGACTTTTTTTTGTTCTGCAATAATTTTGGCGCGACATTGACAATAAAATTACATAAGCCATAAAACTTTGAGCACAAAAGCAAATTTATTATGAACTTCCATAATAACAATATTTATAGACATATTATATACAGTTCAAAACGAAGTCGCGTGGAGAATAAAACTTTTGGAATTATTTTCTCCAAACTGCCAACTATTAAAAGGTTTTAAGAAATCAATTACAATTCATGTATTTTGTGTGCTTTTATTGTTTATATAGTGGAAATATCAAGCCATTGTGTATGAACCAATCTGTTATAATATAGGATTTATGAGATTATTTTTAAAGAAAGGAATTCCAAACATTTGTGATCATTCTGCATCTTCTTGTTCTTCAGGAACAGGAGAAGGTTGTGGCTGCTCCTCTGCTTCCTGGTCTCCTCCTTCCTGGTTATCTTCTGTCTCCACTTGGCCGTTATTTTCTGCCTCTGCCTTAACCTCACCTTCAGCGTCTGAAGAATAAAATAGGACGCAGATATCATTTGTAAGCATTTTGTATTCTTGTACTTCAAAAAACAAAAACATAATGGGAGGACTGAAGGTTTTAGTCACAGCAAGTGTCAAACCAAGAGCTTAGCCTAGGGTGTTTCGGAAGTTTGAAAGAAACCCCCTTATTTAAAGTGCCCTTTCAAAATATCAATTACAAGTTACAACTATTATTGAATAAAATAATATATCAGAAAGCCTTATGTGCAATATGGCCCATGTGCACATTAAAGACCAAAGTCCACTCTTCAGAAAAGAATAAGGGATTGGCTCTCAGTGAAATGCCCAATCACCACAAGAAGAAATCAACTGGATAAGGTCAGCCCGCTTCAATCCAATCATCATCCTCCTCCTCACCAACACTACTATAATACTAACAACCACCACCATGTGCTCAAATTCAAGATAAAAAAAAGAAAACCAATCAACAGGGGTCCTACCACTGACAAATACTGTCCCGACTATTGTACTGTCATGGGTATGGTACGCAGTTGGTGTAGTAAAAGAGAAGTTGGTTATTCAATCATTTTGGTTCAATCTACAAACAAATAATGCTGCAGCCTCTATTGTGCCTTCCATTCCAGGTCATTGAATCATGTGTGACCACTGAATCACATTACACCTGATTTGAGGCTGTTGAATAGGATTCTTGCTTTTGAACTAGTAGTTGTAGTTTCACATGCACATGACATGTCAAAGGTCAGTGCAAATATACAAACAATATTGCAACTAGTATTGTCTGAATTTTTACTGAGCATTATTACTCAACAACTTTTGGTCTTTATGAATATTAGCCAAATACTGTAAACATTCATTAAATTATCTACCATAATTTTTTACAGCAGATGAACACTGTGTAGCTCGGCGATTTTATGCTGCAACATAACAAAAACCTGAAAATAGACGTTAATTAACAATAACCAGTTCAACATCAGCAGATGGCGTCAAGAGCTAACACAGAGCGAACATATGGGTTTGTAAATGCAAATAGATGGATGTCCATCAGTCATGCCCAGTCATGTCATGTCTTTTATTTGCCTTGACCTTTAACACTACCCACGTCATTAAGGGCATGAAGCTATGAGAGATTTTTTTTATATGGATGTCCTAACTGCTCAGGTTATGGATAATGTGGTGCACAGCATTTTCTGATGTTGCACAATATGGAATGCTTATAAAAGGCAAATCATAAGTCATGAAATGCTTTGTTCTAATGAAGTTAATCAGAATGCACTTTTGTTAGCTGATGTTTCATCACAGTGCACTTTTGTTAGGTGACGTTTCATCATGGTTCACTTTTGTTAGGTGAAATTAATCACATGCAATTTTTTCTTCAATCACAGGTACTACACACAGATTAGGTTAGTCATGTGCCATGATTGTTTTGTCAAGCAAAATCTGGCTTTTATATAGCATTAACCTAATGAAAAATTTGGTCACAAACCCAGCTCCTCTTCCATATGCATTACAGTACGAGTTGAACCATGTACATACTGAACTATCAAACATTAGACTTGTATATATGTGGCAGGTAGTGGTATTATATTATTAAGTATTATCAACAAGGACTATCAAAGTGTACTGAAGATGACGATAGATCACAATGATAATATTACAGCAAAACATCAAAAGTAAAAATATAGATGTAATTAAAAAAAAATATTAATTAGTTATAAAAGAAAGATACACTCAGTTTGCATAGAGAATTAGTAACAATATCCCATCTGTAAACAGGAGACATAGTGAAGGGAATTGCTAGGCACTGCACACATCATGACCTCTACCTTCATGCGGCTTTTCCTCTGTTTTAGCCAGTTCTTCAGTTTCTCCTTCTTGTGTTTCTTCAGCTAATAATTTTTTAATACGATCAAATCAAATGTACTGTCTCATTTAAAGTATAGCTCTGTCCACATGATCAAGTTTTATATGACAAATACCAGCGTTCACCCATATATGGGTGTGATGAAGTCAACATGCCCATATATGGCAAAACACTGGAATTTGTTGTCACAAAAATTTGATAGTCTGGATATAGTTAGTTTGTACTTAGATGTAGATCATTATCGGACCTTTAATAAAAATAATTGATTTGCACAGTAATAAAAAAAATAGAGGTTTAAATAAGTTTACTGGAAGCAACATGTATTGAATATATTCAAATAAAGTTTGCTGCATAGCACCGTAAACACAACAAACAAATAGATAAATAATCATAATATATAAACTTGAATGACTGTTAAATACAGTAATAATGATAATCATAATTAAAAAAAATATCATTAATAATAATACTATAATACCATTAATAAGTGTAATTGTAATTATTTAAAAAATAGTAACAGTAATACAAAAAATAATATCTACAAATAATTATATGAACATTATTAATGCTGAGCGTTTGGCTGAAAGATAAGTAGGGTGGCGCTGTACTGCAGCTGCAGAGGGGCCGCAGCCCAAATTTCCAATTTCTGATTAGGATGAGGACAGATAATGAATTATTATTATTGTTCCTGCTTCTTGCTCTGTAGGCCCTGGTTCTAACCCAGCCAGCAACATGCTATAATTTGAATCAGATCGTTCTACTCTTCAAATGATCCTTGCGTGAGATTTAAGCGGGATATGGTACAATGTATCCATTACATGTCGGTACTGGTGCTGCATTGCGGTTGCCGAGGTCCCCAAGAGCCCAGCCAAAAAACATTAATAACATAATTGTTTACCATTTTCTCCTTCACCGTCTTCATTTTCTTCGGCTTTCCTCTGCTCTGCAAGCTGTTCAGCCGCAGGGTTGCGTTGACTAATTGCTGTTATTTCACCAGCTCTCCACTTTGGAATCATCACAGTCTGTGCTTCCTCCTCCTCATTTTCGCCCCCTTGATTCTGTTGAATGATTTAAAACCATAAATAATTGATAGTGTATTTCTATAATTATCAATTTACAAACTTCATATACATTAGTACACTTTACATTGTACTTATGTGACATATAACCGCAAAATGAGTTGCATACAGTAGTTAATGGTATATCCACATATACGCTAATTTTGGTTTTTAAATAGCTTTCCTAGGATAAGTACATACAGAGGTGTGAGCTGTTGGAGTTTGGAAAAAATATATTTATAAGATATTTGGAAAACATATATTTATAAGATATTTGGAAAACTTGTTTTGAGAAAAATCACCCTCAAAATTAAATAAACTAGTAGGATTTACCTCTTTGAACTACTAATAATAATGTGAACAAGATTAATTATAATCAAATTTCGGGACTGGAAACAAAATCTGCACAAAGAGCACTTTTGTGCAAATTTTGTTTAAGATATACTGACCTGTTCAATAAGCACATACTGGCCATGCTGTTCACATCCAATGTCAAATACATACTTCCCTTTACCCTGAGTCTGAAATAAACACGTACTGGTTACATACATTAAACATTACAACATTTAAAATTAGTCAACAAATTCATTTAATATGAATATTACTTTTTTGTTGTGTACTGTTATGTTCTGATTGTAGAAGAACTTAACACACTGTTTGAAAATACTGGTACATCCTAGCATTAGCAGAACTAATCACAAAGCAACTGGTTACAAATATGAAATACCAAGACATAAACAGAAAACTTAACATGCAAATACACAACAGGGTTGTCTCAATGCACCCCTGACCCAAAGGAGCCAGTGATGTTTCTAAATTTGGTATTATTATTTTCAAAATAAATATTTAATAAACAGAATAATTGCTCCTACCTGGTCGTCTACCCATAACCCTTGGTATCTGTGGTTATTATGTATCAGTTCTCCCGCACCATCTCTCTTGCCTTCCACCCAGGTTCCTACATATTTAGAGCCTGTATCTTTATAGGTGTACACTCCCTGTCCATGCCGTTTATGACTCTGCCATTCCCCCTCATATGCGTCTCCGTTGGGATATGTGTATGTTCCGTAGCCATGTCTCTGGTCATCAACCCAATTCCCTAAATAAAACAACATATTTATTATCAATTATATTCCACAAACTATTCAAGTTAATATATCTATTGTATGTCCACAAAAAGAAGTCAAAGTCCTTAATGAAGAGTTCATGAAATGATTGGAATAAAATATTAAAGCTTTTTAGCTAATAAAGAAAAGGAAATTTGCAAAACATGGTCATTGGAAGCAAAGAGAAGAGAACTTTAGTACTCTGTACTATTGAGGGAAACGTAAAACAGCGTGGATGGATTGAATAAGATTGGCAATGATTTGCATCATGCAAGACAAACTGTGATAGGACGTAAGGCTCTATTAAGGGATAATGGCTTTCATCATTATTAGATAGCAAAGACTTGAAGCAGAAAGATGCCCAGTGGTCTATCCAGAATAGAGAGGGCCCAGGGAAAGACTTTCAAAGATATGCGGGGATGGGGGGGTGATGTCAATACCATTATGGTTGCGGCTGAGGTAAGGAAATTTATGATTATTGCACCTCGGGATGGCCGAAAATGAAATTCTCAGACTTAAATTTGAATATACAATATTTTCCTTTTTTCTCAATTCTTTTTTTAATTAAAAAACAAATTATAGGGGGGCCCCGGGCGAGCTAAATTCACCACCTAAAACAAAAGTGCAGATAATGATAATATTATATTAAGTATATTTATACAATGTATTTTATGATTAGTTTATATCCATCTAGTTATTGTTGTTCAAATTTAACACCTTTCTCAACTGATTACACAACTTGAAATTGATTAGAATGTTTTTAAAAAAAATTGATTACATTGTAAGAGACATTCTACTAGTACAATCAAATTTTAAGCTTTTAATGGAAGTAAAGGTTGTCATTTGATATCATATACCTTCATATCTTGAACCATCTGGATAAATAAATGTGCCGGAACCATGTTTCTTGTTGTGTTTATATTCACCTGTATACCGTGCCCCATTTTTGAATTTGTACAATCCCTGAAATAAAAAAAAAAGGTATTTAAGAAATATACAATTTAGTATTAAATGATAATATTGAATAAATGTTTAACATAATGAGCTAACAACTGGTGTGGAGGAACAAATGGAATCATGGAATTATCAATAGAATTCTGAAGAGGAATCTGAATGACAGACAAACAAATATGGTAAAACAATTAGCATGTTGAGAAATTTGGGGAAGATAAACGCAATATCCATGATAATTATTGAACAGAAAATTTGTCGCTTCTATATGTTAAAAGGTGATTAAAATGAAGAACCAATGACAATTCCCTGACAAAATAAACCATTATTGAACATAGGAATGACCAGACAATTGAGACTGTACATACCCTGCGTAAATTATGTAAAAATATTAGATACTTAGTAAAGGAACAATTAGATCTAATCCTAATTGTAAATTAATATTGTACTAATATCAAATGAACCAATGAGGACTTACCTGACCATGCCTTTTGCCATTTTCATAAAGACCTTCATAAATATCTTCATTTGGAAGTGTAGCTTTACCATGCCCATGTCGTTCATCTTTCTCATTGCGTTCACCTTCATATTCCTAAATAAAGACACATTTTAATGAAAATAAGCCTTAAAAATCTCAAAGCCAAGAAGAAACAAGGTTCCTGTTTAAAGTTTGGCAGCCCCAAGAAAGAAGAAAAAAGCTATGGCACCTGTAAAAATATATACAAATATATATATCTAAAATACAACAGTACAATACTAAAAATATTATTTATAAATAAATAAATAATTAATTAATTAATCAAAATATCATGATATATAAATAATAAAATAATTAAATATTGGTTTTGAGATAAAGCCACTGGCTGATTATCTAGATTATGTTCGTTTCTTGTATGTTATGCCTGATCTGGGCTTCTCACGTTTAACTGAATAAATACATATGTTAAACCTTTCCCATCAGTCTTTTTATCACTTAATTCAATAAAAAATACTTACTATTACAACTATCAATATTATTTTAAAATTAGGATATTTAATACTAATAATAGTATTTCATTAAAATGGAATTGACTGAAAACGCACAATACAAATTGTGTATCATATATCAGTGGTCGCAGCCAAACTTGTTGGCGGACACAAAATAGTCCTACACCGGAATGACTAGCATAATACCACCTACTACTGGGCCTTAGGCCTAGGCTAGTTTTTGTGGCATCATCCTTGCAATTAAAATATTTTACAGTATACTACTACTACTACTTAGCCTAGTAGGGCCTAGTGTAGTACTGTCTGTCTGTTGTAGTAGTACTACTAGGCCTAGTAGCAGTAGAGTAGGCCTCGCCTAGGCCTAGTCCCTTTTTAGGCCAGACCCAGGCTAGGTCAACAAGGTCTAGAATTCATGAGTGTGCTGTGTAGGCCTTAGCCTAGCCCCAGGGCCTAGGCCTATCTCGGCATTTTTAGTACTGTACTACTACTACTTGGCCTATGCCTACTACTAGCCTAGTATCCTAACCTGGCACACCAGTAAATGAGCCGACCCATCTAGCTTGCCTTACCCCATATAGGCTACTAAAGCTAGCCTAGCCAAGCCTGCCAGGGTAAGTAATCTCAGTGAATTTACAAAAATTACACCATATATTTACTCCTAAATATGGTCCTTGATCGTCTTCATCAAAATCTGATCCAAGATCGGACATATTGCAAGTCAAAATGTATTTATAAAGTATAAAAATGCTGTTGTCAACCTGCAATATTTGACAAGGCTACAGTCGACGTTGTTCCGTTTGTACTGACCGTACCATAGCAACGGTAAAGCTGAGTTTCTGTTTAGATTCACCTATTATTACGCTAGGATGAAATACTTTACAAAACGAAAGAATTACGTAAGGTTATAATACATTTGGAGAAAGATGAATATTCACAATATTTACAATATTTAAAATTTAAATTACTTATGTAGTTTATATAATGATCAGATTAAAATAACATACAAGTAAATATCATTAGTGAATGCTAATTGCCACAATCAATAATGGTGAAGTCTGTCGAAGTAGGATCGAACTAACAATAGTCGAAGCTGCACGACTCAAACGAATCAAATGTTTGTCTTGGGTGCTTTAACAAAAAGAAGAAGAAAAAAAAGATACTTTTAATTTGATAAACTTCTTTATAATATAACGTATAGACTTAACATTAACCGTATTTCTTGATACAATGAATTAATATTCATATCCCTTATGACTGTTATCCTATACTTGTGTCAAGTTTTATATATATGTCATCGTATATCGATACATTCAACAATATCATTCAACAAATATGGTATATTCTCTGTCTTTTGTGTACAAAGAAATAGATTAAATAATAATTTATTTAATTTATTATATTGATATAAATACGTTTTCTTTTAAATATTTAGGCTGTTATTGTAATGTAAATGTTAAAGATTTGTGTGGCCTATGTTCCGTCTTGTAGTTTAGGCCTATATGCAATACCTTTTTTAATTTCCAATACAATAAATTAATAATTAAGTATTTATATGTATTTTTATTATTTTTATTATTTATTTAGGCACACAATACATGTGCCAAGGATTGTCAATAGCGAATATATCACTGTCCTACTTGTAGGTGACAATCCCTTACACGATGCTTTTACACAAACTAAATCTCAATATGAGATTTAGGGAGTGGAGTTGTTTTGGTCGTGAGAAAAAATCCTGCAACACTGACAGGAATTGAACCCAGGACCCTGCAATTGGAAGGCAAGCATCTTAACCACCAAGCTATTCAACTCCACTTATATATGTATATGCAATAACTTTTTTAAATGTCATTAAAAAATTTTATTATTAATAATATAACAATTCATTTGTACAATAGGATAATGTTTTTATTATAATGCCTAGACATAATGTATTAGGCCTAATGCATCCTACAATTGTCTTTTCGCTGCTGGATGATGATTTGAAATAAAAATTAAAAATAATTTTTTTTTAAAGAGAGGTGAAGAAAAAGTGCTTGCCTGAACCAAAAAGAATATTAAATATATGGTATATCCGCTATTAATAGGCCTAGATTAAACTTAAATAAAATGAAAATCGTTTATACATATCAGTGATTTATTGATCATCAGTTGGGCTTTTAGTTTTAAACCCCAACTTTTCTGGAAATTGGCCCACACTGCTATTCCTCTTCGTATTATTGTCAATTTTGGCCCTTGTCAATGGAACTAATTTTCCGGTAAAAATAATAATTCCACTTCTATAGCGCATTCCGCAAAAAAGCCTCAATGCGCTTTACAATGTCCTCATTATATGAATTTTTATCGGTGTTAATGCCAAAGGTCGTGTCCCCCTGGCCTTTTGAATTGAGGGGACACGTCAATTTAAGGATGTGTCATTCTGCAGTATAAGTCTACTAATACTAATATTAGAAAATCTATTCAATATCATTTTGTTGCAGCAAACGACCTCAAATTCACTAGAAAGACACATATATTACTATGCATCATACTGCGGCATAAATACTCAATGAAAAACTAATGATGCGTGTGACACGTAATCTATTATGAATACCTTTAACCAACTAACCACAACAGCAAGTATACAAGCCCAGAAGCTTTTGTTAACGTGGCTTTCTGAAACAAATAAGCTATTTTTCATTTCTCAAACGCGAAGGGGATATAGCTCAGTGGTAGAGCATTCGACTGCAGATCGAGAGGTCCCTGGTTCAAATCCGGGTGTCCCCTCAGCTTTTTTTTTTAAATGCAAGTCTATAAAAATAAACAAAATGACAGAATTCACTTAGTTTAGCAATAACATGTAACAAAATCGCCAAATCTTGGAATCTAGGATTCTTTTAAAGATATGTATTATTAACAAAAAGAGGCGCGTAATACATTCCACACTAAAAAGCATCTTTAAAGCTTTAATAATGATTTCACATAATATCACAGATTCGATCTTTACCATGATTAAGCAGAGTTGTACAATTTTATCATCCAAAATAGGTGACTGGACCTGAATTATAGAATTAGGTCATCAGCCTATAAAAATGCAGACACCAACCAACCCTGATTTTCCAAAAGCCACGGTTATTGTATGTGTATTATAATAGCCTAACGTAAACAGTGGCGTATTTATGAGTCTTGGGTGGGTGGAGGTCTGATAAGGGACGCGAAGGTGAGGTGAGGGGGTTCGATTTTTTCGATTTTCAGCTACTAATTTGAGCGTGATTTTTTTGCTTCGGACATTCTCAATGGGGAAGACTGGGGTAGCATTCTCGCCACCCCTAGATACTCAACTAAACGTAAGAGCAATTTAGACTAAAACGCAATGCAACATCTCTTGTGTGGCTTGTGTGAACCACTAACTTTAAAGTAGCATCAAATCTGCTGTACAAAACAAACTAAGATACTCTACATCAAAATGCGAAATGCAGGCCTAAAAGTTATACCATTTCATATACAAATTGATGAGACGCAATACAATATAAAATAAAATTGAATTAAAAAAGTTAAAGTTGTTCGTGCCCAAGTTTTCAATATAAAACCTATTATAGCTGCTACTAACGCCTCACATCGTATAGCCTATTCAGGTTTCGCAAATAATATCGATCGAATACACAATGTCCTGCTTGAAATTATCTGATGCACCCCACCCCGCCCCCATCCTCATTTTAAGGCAGGCCTTTTATTAAGTTGTTATGTTCTGCCCTAATTATCGACGAACTTGGTTTTGATTATACTTTGGTTGCAATTATTTATGCTTTTCTTGATAAACATTGACATTAAAAAGTTCACGAATTCTGACAACATAGGGCTTCTCGATATGCACGCCTGTAGCTTGGGCTGATTGTTGTGTACAACGACGCAGAAATAGAAGCATTAAGGTATAAAGCACCGACTAAGAAATCGCCAACTATTCCTCCAAATTTTAAGTAATCTACCAATGATTTTCCTGCCGTCTGATTGAAGAAATATATAAGACCTCCGATTAAATAAGGCACACAGTAAGGTGCTAAACACACGAAGTATATGGTATTGTTGAGGGCAAGCATTGTGCTCAAACGATGGCGCCGTTGTTTATGTCTTCCTTCGGTAGCCGATCGTTTAACGTGATCGGAGTATGCTCGAATCAACTTCAAGTAGCAATAGCAACTAAAGACAAATGCAAGAGCAAACGGTAACCCTTCCATTAAGCAACCATATGCCCACAGAATACCGTCTGCTTCAAGGAGTTCCACACTAACTATAGGATATGCGGAATAGACATCATCATCAGGCCAAATTAGACAATTCACTTTAAAATTCAATTTTAATGGTAGTAGCATCAGTGCAAAAGTGAACCCAGTAATCCAGACGAATGATATTTGTTTTTTCGTTGTGTCGAGATTGAAAAAAGATGTTATTCGATATCGTTTAAAAATTTGTCTCATCAAAGATGGATTGTTGTCGATACGATGTTTGAATATAGAAGAATACCTCACATGCGCCACTAGAGTTATTGATAGCAAAGACGCATGGTACGAAGTCTCAATCACAATCTGTGACAAAATTGAGACTGTCGTATTACGGACATCATAGACACACCAATTACTGTGACAACGAACAATCTTCTCACCAATGGCAACGAAAAGAAATATCATATCAGATATAGCTAAGCTGCTCAGTAAGGCATTTGTCCCGCTGTGCATACGTTGTACACGGAACATAACGTACAGAAACAACGCATTGTTGACCAAGCCGAATGCAAGCAGAGCGATGTATACTTTCTTCAAATATAAAACATAGACATCACTGAATCTGTTCATCGTCATGTTAAAGTCTATAGGCCTAAAATCATCAAATGATTTTATTCCTGATAAATTAAAGTACTCGTCGCAGTCATCTATATACGCCATTTGTAGGCGGTAAATGCCGAAAACCGTCGTTACAATGACTTAATCACGGACAGTCGGAACATAATTCAATAATAGGAACGCAATCCATTCGTTTTCAGCACGTTTCGTTTTCCGTTTCTTCGACGAGCTATTTATAGCATTTGCAAAATACGCGTTCACACGCGTTGATGTTTTTCCTTGTCTAATCACGATAAAAACGCATTTGTCATGGATACATTGTTTAAGATACCCAAAGAGTTTAATTTGAAAGCGCACATGTAAACATCTCGAGTACCATCTGTGTACAAGTATCGTCTAAATTGTAGCTGAGATGATTCACTGACTTGATTAAGCGACAAGAGAAATGTAAGATAGGTATTTTCAAGTCAGGTTCTACGTCAATTAATATAAATAACAGCGGATTGATGTTCTATTGCTGCGCTTGGTCTAAACATACTAACGGCTTGTCGTAAAATGCAGACCAATTGAAGATTCCTTATGACGACACTGCTTTTATATTCATAATATGGTTGGGATGGGACTTAATTAGATCGTTACTCAGTGGCGTGATTTGCATAATTATGAACATTTTGGAGTGTATTGTTTAGAGATTCAACATTTATTCAAGCATTGTTCTTTTTTCTGTTTTTTTTTTATAAATATGAATTACAGGCAATTATTGTCTTGCACGTATCCATTCTTCAATTTTTAACTTCTTTTCTTCGAAATTGAGATTCCACACACAATTATCTCCATTTCCTTGAAGTAATGAATCAATTTTCATTATGGCAACCAGAGATGTGTATAAGAGACAGGCAACCATATGCCCACAGAATACCGTCTGCTTCAAGGAGTTCCACACTAACTATAGGATATGCGGAATAGACATCATCATCAGGCCAAATTAGACAATTCACTTTAAAATTCAATTTTAATGGTAGTAGCATCAGTGCAAAAGTGAACCCAGTAATCCAGACGAATGATATTTGTTTTTTCGTTGTGTCGAGATTGAAAAAAGATGTTATTCGATATCGTTTAAAAATTTGTCTCATCAAAGATGGATTGTTGTCGATACGATGTTTGAATATAGAAGAATACCTCACATGCGCCACTAGAGTTATTGATAGCAAAGACGCATGGTACGAAGTCTCAATCACAATCTGTGACAAAATTGAGACTGTCGTATTACGGACATCATAGACACACCAATTACTGTGACAACGAACAATCTTCTCACCAATGGCAACGAAAAGAAATATCATATCAGATATAGCTAAGCTGCTCAGTAAGGCATTTGTCCCGCTGTGCATACGTTGTACACGGAACATAACGTACAGAAACAACGCATTGTTGACCAAGCCGAATGCAAGCAGAGCGATGTATACTTTCTTCAAATATAAAACATAGACATCACTGAATCTGTTCATCGTCATGTTAAAGTCTATAGGCCTAAAATCATCAAATGATTTTATTCCTGATAAATTAACTGTCTCTTATACACATCTAGATGTGTATAAGAGACAGGTGTAGGCCTTAGCCTAGCCCCAGGGCCTAGGCCTATCTCGGCATTTTTAGTACTGTACTACTACTACTTGGCCTATGCCTACTACTAGCCTAGTATCCTAACCTGGCACACCAGTAAATGAGCCGACCCATCTAGCTTGCCTTACCCCATATAGGCTACTAAAGCTAGCCTAGCCAAGCCTGCCAGGGTAAGTAATCTCAGTGAATTTACAAAAATTACACCATATATTTACTCCTAAATATGGTCCTTGATCGTCTTCATCAAAATCTGATCCAAGATCGGACATATTGCAAGTCAAAATGTATTTATAAAGTATAAAAATGCTGTTGTCAACCTGCAATATTTAACAAGGTTACAGTCGACGTTGTTCCGTTTGTACTGACCGTACCATAGCAACGGTAAAGCTGAGTTTCTGTTTAGATTCACCTATTATTACGCTAGGATGAAATACTTTACAAAACGAAAGAATTACGTAAGGTTATAATACATTTGGAGAAAGATGAATATTCACAATATTTACAATATTTAAAATTTAAATTACTTATGTAGTTTATATAATGATCAGATTAAAATAACATACAAGTAAATATCATTAGTGAATGCTAATTGCCACAATCAATAATGGTGAAGTCTGTCGAAGTAGGATCGAACTAACAATAGTCGAAGCTGCACGACTCAAACGAATCAAATGTTTGTCTTGGGTGCTTTAACAAAAAGAAGAAGAAAAAAAAGATACTTTTAATTTGATAAACTTCTTTATAATATAACGTATAGACTTAACATTAACCGTATTTCTTGATACAATGAATTAATATTCATATCCCTTATGACTGTTATCCTATACTTGTGTCAAGTTTTATATATATGTCATCGTATATCGATACATTCAACAATATCATTCAACAAATATGGTATATTCTCTGTCTTTTGTGTACAAAGAAATAGATTAAATAATAATTTATTTAATTTATTATATTGATATAAATACGTTTTCTTTTAAATATTTAGGCTGTTATTGTAATGTAAATGTTAAAGATTTGTGTGGCCTATGTTCCGTCTTGTAGTTTAGGCCTATATGCAATACCTTTTTTAATTTCCAATACAATAAATTAATAATTAAGTATTTATATGTATTTTTATTATTTATTTAGGCACACAATACATGTGCCAAGGATTGTCAATAGCGAATATATCACTGTCCTACTAGGTGACAATCCCTTACACGATGCTTTTACACAAACTAAATCTCAATATGAGATTTAGTGGAGTTGTTTTGGTCGTGAGAAAAAATTCTGCAACACTGACAGGAATTGAACCCAGGACCCTGCAATTGGAAGGCAAGCATCTTAACCACCAAGCTATTCAACTCCACTTATATATGTATATGCAATAACTTTTTTAAATGTCATTAAAAAATTTTATTATTAATAATATAACAATTCATTTGTACAATAGGATAATGTTTCTGTCTCTTATACACATCTAGATGTGTATAAGAGACAGTATATATATAGCTCTATGTATATATATATAGCTCTATGTATAAAGCGTAATATGTAGGCCTAATGCCTCCACCCGTGTTCCTGAAATGTTATATAGGCCTATATTCACAAAGATGATTTTGGTGCTTGAAAATCAGAGTAGAAAAGAAGCTTATATACAGTAGGACAGTTTACATTTTATATACTCTTAAAAATCTTTTCGAAGATCCTCTTCCCATCTTCCCGTCGTTTAAAGTGCTAAAGATGGATGCATCGTATGGTATAATATTGATCTCTCAATCCAGAACCTTGTTCCACGTATTATTTGCATAAGAGTGTGTAGACTGAGTTGCTTCAAGCTAGGTAGTCCCAGTAGCATAGATGGTTAGGCGTCTGTATAGACAGCGGAAGATCCCGGGTTTAAATCTCGGTGGGGGCAACATTTTTTTAAACATTCCGTTAATAGGCCCATGTACTGTATATTATTGTATTGTTTATACAGCATTGTCATTAGCAGTATCATAATTATCAATCCCGAAATTGTTAGCTCGGGTTTGCAAAATCTAAATTTGCACCAAAGAAATTATCCTGCAAATAATGACTATGAAATCGATGTTAGGAGCTTTAAGCGACCGATGTAATTTCCGTGAGAACAAATCCATTTGATTATTCTTCTGATGTGTACATTTAGGCCTAAGAATAAAGCAATGCCATGTCCGATACTCGGGACAACCTTCATTCTAGACGCGGACGAGGTCCACGTGGTGGTGGTCGTGGTTCCCGTTACTCCAGCAGACAAGCACACCAAAAATATTCATCAACAGAAAGGCAAGTTACTGTTTTAGGCCTAATCAATGGTGGAGCCTATAAATTAAGGTGGTAAATGTATTGTATGGTGTACGTTGGAGAGAGATTTTCAATTTTGTGGTGGCTCGAACTTAGCCCTAAAAATTTTGATGATTGCAAATTGATCCGTAGCCCTACTTATGACAAAATGCAACTTAACGGTGGTAGTTTGTATCTAGTTGGGTTGGGGATGGTTTTGGGGGAGTGACGAGAGATAATAGTGCCAAACAGCATTGTTTGGCATGAATGAACTTCATGTAAAACGGTGATGGGCGAGTCTGACTTTTGTAATTACAGTAACACAGGGGTGGGTCCTTTGCCTGACTTGGGGGGGGGGGGTCCGATGTCCCCGACAAGAGGAAAGTGGGCGTGGTCGGGTGTCGCTTGAAATCTTTTGAAAAAAATTAGGGGTCTCAAATGATTATTTAATCGATTTTAAAGTCAACTAATAAAGAAAATACATGATTTATTTTTCCCCAACGAAATGTGGTTTTCTCCACGACCACCCTGCAGTAAAATAACAGTCATAAATCATAGTTCTATTTCAAATCGTTTTGATATTGACAGACTGAATGTGAGCGCACACGACAGCTTCGGTGGTCATGGAAATGCAAATGACAATGTGGAGGGATATGTAGAGGATACTGGTGACCCGTCAGTACGGCGAAAAAGCAGATCTATGGCCCAGCATAACAATTACACCGGACGGGGTCGGAATAGATCAAATAGCCGAACAGATAACAGATACCACAATGCTGAAGCTGGCGTGCAGGCTGCCCGGCCTAGTGGTGACGGTGGTTTCAGGCCCAAACGAGAAGTAAGACCAACAGGTAAGTTTTACCAGGGAGTATAGAGGGTGATTATCAAAGATACTAGAAATACAAGATAGAGTTCTCCACACAAAAAAAGTGTTCCACCGTGTTCCACCGAAATGCATGGTGGGAATACGAAAAATGGGACGCCCCCTACAGCTGGATCTAAAAAAAC
>NW_022730403.1:305134-318447 GCF_011630105.1 Anneissia japonica | reverse complement strand
TCGCGTATTTTATTATCAATTCTCAACAAAGATACTAGATATAAAAACAAACTGGAATAGACACCCAGACAGTGACATCGGTGAATACATAACCTCCTTGGTGGCGGTAGAAATCGTTGCTATTATCCGAATAATACACAAAACAATTAAAGCATAATCATGAATCAGTAAAGAATAAAACAACAATACAGGGCAGAATCGCATGGCCGGACGCACTCTTAGTGAAAAAGTTTTCCTTCATTAGTGGAAAAGGAAGGGCGCCTTTTGCGTCTGGATATACTTAGCAACAGAAGGGCGCCCTGTACGTTGGGCACGAAGTATAGGAAACTGTCTCTTATACACATCTAGATGTGTATAAGAGACAGGTGCAACAGGTGAGGTGAAAGCATCCCTTATGTTGTTAGAATTAACTATGGAAGAATTATATGAAGTAGGGTTGATCTACGATAGGAACATTCGATCACGTTTTGACGAATTAAAAGAGTTTGTAAAAGAAGTGGAAAAAACTCAAGGTGAAAAGGTCAAACCTGCTACAAGAAGAAAGATTAATAACATAGATGACGACATCCCACCACCAAATAATTTCCGGGACATTCCGATATTTCCGACTTTGGAGGATCTGACCATGGACAAAATTCCATTCTTACGAAAGAATAAATTAGATGGAAGTTATGATAATGCGGATCATTATCTAGACGTTCAGTTTCGTTTGCTTCGAGAAGACATGATAAGACCGCTCCGTGAAGGCATCATAGAGTACCTACAGCACAAACACGATAGGCATAGACGAATAACTGACATACGCGTATATAATGACGTCACTGTTGAGTACCCGATATGTTCACATGATTGTGTAATATACAAAGTTCGCTTCGATGTCTCTCGACTGAAGGGAGTTCGTTGGCAATCTACAAAGCGCCTCATATACGGGTCATTGGTATGTCTGTCTACAGATGATTTCCAGACAGTTTGCTTTGCTACTGTTGCGAATCGTGAACCAAAAGATCTTGAGAATGGGTTCTTAGCTGTCTCTTATACACATCTAGATGTATACAATGAAATAGTATCGGCTCGATGAACGCAATATAAATAATTTAAATAACATGAGTAACAACTATACAGTGAGACAAACATTTAATTTCTGGATACCAACCACGCATTTATAGCTTTGATGGCAGACGGAAAGAATGAAGCTCTAGATCTTGTACGAGATGCGTATGGGGTTTTGTAACGTTGACCAGATGGCATGAGGCAAAAATGAGAATTACCGGGATGAAAAGGGTCACTGATAATGGACGTTGCCTTATTGATAATAGGTTGATTATACAGAGAATGTCTAATGAAGGTTGTTGTATACCGATTGTTCGAGAATATATATATATATATATATGTATATGTATATGTATATATATGTTTAAATTTTTTCTGTATTTTTTGTATATTTTAAATGTTTTATATATCATATATCTTATGGTTGTTGACCAGGGGTTTAGAGATGACCACTAGCTGTGTTGGCCTTTAGAACATATCATCTCTAGTCACGCATCTGGTCAATATGTATTTATCTATATCGTGACGAATTTTTAATAAATAAATAAATATATATATATATATATACATATATATATATATATATATATTGTATATATAATCAATCGTATATTTTCTATCAAATCTATGGTTATTATGCATAGGCTAACTCAGTTTCATGTATAACCGATGTGAACTTGTTTTTTTTTTTTATCTTCAAGGTTATAAACGGTTAGAAGAGGTTCTTAGTAAAGACCAGGCTGAGGCACTAATACAGTTGTCATCTACATATTTTGGTTTTGAAAAATTACTTAACGAGCCCGAAATACGCCGAGATCTTCGCACATTGATATGTCGCGTACTTATTCATGCTTGTCAATGTACTACGTCTACAGTTTCCTTAAATGCCCTCTTAAGTAAAGTTCAAAATTCTATGTTTATTAAGTATCATATGCATCAGCATATTTTGGCATTGAAAAATGAAAGAGGTCCTAGAGTGAGACACGAAGTAGAAATCCAGGACATCATCACTGTAATTAGAATGCTTGTCGAACGTCTCCCAAGTGCCACACGAGAGGTAAAAGCATCACTGATGTTGTTAGAACTAACTATGGAAGAGTTATATGAAGTAGGGTTAATCTACGATAGCAACATCCGATCACGTTTTGATGAATTAATAGAGTTTGTAAAAGAAGTGGAAAAAACTCAAGGTGAAAAGGACAAACCTGCTACAAGAAGGAAGATTAATAACATAGATGACGACAACCCACCACCAAATAATTTCCGGGACATTCCAATATTTCCGACGTTGGAAGACCTGACAACGGACACCATTCCATTTTTACGAAGAAATAAATTAGATGGAAGTTATGATAATGCAGATCATTATCTAGACGTTCAGTTTCGCTTACTTCGTGAAGACATGGTAAGACCACTCCGTGAAGGCATCAAAGAGTACCTAAAGTACAAACATGACCGACATAGACGAATAACCGACATACGCGTATATAATGACGTCACTGTTGAGTACCCGATATGTTCACATGATTGTGTAATATACAAAGTTCGCTTCGATGTCTCTCGACTGAAGGGAGTTCGTTGGCAATCTACAAAGCGCCTCATATACGGGTCATTGGTATGTCTGTCTACAGATGATTTCCAGACAGTTTGCTTTGCTACTGTTGCGAATCGTGAACCAAAAGATCTTGAGAATGGGTTCTTAGAGTTAAAATTTGAAATAGAAGGCGAATTAGAAAACACAAGAAACGAAAAGTTCACCATGGTTGAAACATCTTCATTCTTTGAGGCTTACCGTCACGTGCTTCTGAGTCTTCAGTTGATTACAGAACAGAACATGCCTATGAGGAAGTACATAATTGAGGCCAACCATGAAGTCAATGCGCCATATTATTTACGCTACAACAGGAATATGACATATGACCTTGCACCTTTAATTGATAAAGATACTCCGAAACGTATGCTTGTCAAGATAGCAGGAAATACATGGCCATCCGCTCACTCTCTTCAACTAGATGATTCTCAGTTCAACGCATTAAAAACTGCATTGACCAAAGAGTTTGCAGTAATCCAAGGACCTCCTGGAACTGGTAAAACCTACGTTGGTTTGAAAATAGTGCATGCGCTACTTCATAATAGGGAATGCTGGACCATTGATGGTGTGCGTGCTGAGGTGAAAGAGAGTCCTATATTCGTTGTCTGCTATACGAATCATGCCCTAGACCAGTTTCTTGAAGGGATTTATTCATTTCAACGTGATAGTATCGTGCGTGTTGGTGGGAGAAGTAGTAGTGAGACTTTGAAGAAATTTAACATAACAAACCTTCGACAGGAATCACGGGAGCGGAAAGAAGTACCAAGACACATACTCGACATGAAGAGAGAGCTTCTTCAAAAACGAAATACCCTACGAGATGTTATGGAACATGCCATGGAAAAGATCAAACTGACAACAACCGGAGTAATCGATGAACTCTTCCTTGAGACATGGATGCTAGACAAACATTACACATCTTTGACAGATGGAAGAGAGCAGTCAATGATGTCTTGGTTAAATTTGGATGGGGGAGATAGCAACATAGATATCGATACTTATTTCGGTTTTATTGAAATCAACGATGAAAAGGAGAATGAAGAAGAGGAAAATGAAGACGACGAACAACTGGAAGTGGCCGAGGAGTCGGATTTGATTGCAGAGCAACGGTTACTTAATATCGATGATGCAGATGAGGGCACAGGCCTATCGGCGATGCGAAGTACGAGAGAGAAAGATAAAATTAAGAACACTGTTAGAAAACAACTTGCCTTTGATCCGGAACAAATGGGACGATTTAAAGACAAGGACGGTTTCCAATTGCCTAAACAAGGAAGAAAAAAAAGAATGCGAAACTTTAAATTGGAGCTTCAAAAAACGGACAAAATGAGCAATGTTGAAGCTGCTAGAGTGCAAAACGTATGGAGTCTAAAAGGTAATGATCGTTGGCGTCTATATCGATTTTGGACATCCCGGTATTGTGATCACGAACGACAGTTACTATTCGAAAAGCAGGAAGAATACAATACAATAGGAAAACAACTTCAGGAACTCAGATTAGAAGAGGATCTCCTTCTAATGCGAAATGCTAAAGTGATTGGTATGACAACAACTGGAGCAGCGAGATGCCGAGATATGATTCAAAGAATCAAGTCAAAGATTGTCATTGTTGAAGAAGCAGCAGAAGTACTAGAGGCTCACATAGTGTCCAGTTTGACCGAAGGTTGTGAACATTTAATACTAATTGGTGATCATCAACAACTTAGACCAAATCCGACTGTATACGATCTTGCCAAACGGTATAAGTTGGAAATTTCACTTTTCGAAAGAATGGTAGAAAATGGCATGCACTGCGAGAGGCTAAACACTCAGCATAGAATGCGACCAGAGATATCATCTCTTATGAAGAATCATTTCTACAAAGGTCTTCAAGATGCACCTAGTGTACACAATTATGAAACTGTCAAAGGAGTCGCAAATAATATGCTATTTATAGATCATGATCACAAAGAAGCATCCGACAACGATACGCTGAGCAAATCCAATGTATACGAAGCAGAGTTTTTAGTAGGCTTGTGTAAGTACATGATCCAGCAAGGCTACAAACCATCAGAAATTACGATTCTTACAACCTACACGGGTCAACTTTTTCAGTTCAAAAAACAAATGAAATCTAATTTCTTTAAAGGAGTTCGCGTTTGCGCAGTTGATAATTTTCAAGGCGAGGAAAATGAGATCATTCTTCTTTCTCTGGTAAGAAGCAATGACGAGGGTAAAATTGGATTTCTGAAAGAGAAGAATAGAATGTGCGTGGCACTATCAAGAGCAAAGAAAGGACTATTTTGCATCGGTAATATAAAGCTTCTAACTCAGGACGACCAGTGGAGGAAAATTGTAACAGACCTTCGTCAGAAAAATCTACTCAGCAAAACTATTCGACTGTGTTGTCAAAACCACCCAGGTACAGCAGTGGATGTACAGCAGCCAAATGATTTTACGAAGTGTCCAGAGGGAGGTTGCAGTAAACCATGCACTTATAGACTTGATTGCGGTCATGTTTGTACGTTGCCATGCCACCCATACGATCCTGAACACAAAAATGTCAAATGTTCGAGGCCATGTACCAAGGTGCATTGTCCTATCGGTCATCCATGTAGGTTTCGCTGCTATCAAAAATGCGAACTAAAATGCACAGTTTCGGTGGAAAAGTTTCTGATGTGCGGACATGCTCAGATAGTACCCTGCTTCAAAGAAATAAGTACAGTAACGTGCATTTCGGATTGCATAAAAATTTTGCAATGTGGACATGCTTGTAAAGGAAAATGTAGCCAACCATGCACCAGTACGTGCAGAGAGATTGTTTCTAAGCTGTGGCCTTGTGGACATAAGGGCGAGTATCAGTGCCACGTGGATGATCCTATGTCCTGTTCAAATCCATGCGGTGCCATTTTGAAATGTGGCCACCCGTGTCAAGGAACCTGTGGAGGTTGTAAGAATGGCCGTCTACATCAACAGTGTTGTTCGAAGTGTGATAGAACTTTAGTTTGTGGTCATGGATGTCTTGAACCGTGTACACGCAACTGCCCACCGTGCAGAAAATCGTGTGAGAACCGCTGCGTTCACAGCAAGTGTCCAAAGAAATGTGGGGAAAAATGCACACCTTGTACAATGCCATGCGAGTGGCGGTGTCAGCATAAACAATGTACCATGCAGTGTGGTCAACTATGTAACCGACGACGATGTGACAAGCCTTGCAAAAAGACTCTCTCTTGTGGTCATCAATGTGCTGGTCTTTGTGGTGAGCTGTGCCCAAGGAAATGCTTGATTTGCGATAATATCGAATTGACAACAATAATGTTTGGAAGTGAAGATGAACCAAACGCAAGATTTATTCAATTAGAAGACTGTGGACATGTGATAGAATCAACGGCATTGGATGCTTGGGTGGATCTGGAAGATGACGGAAGTACAAATGTGCAGTCGAAAGTTTGTCCAGTATGTAAAACACCGATTAGAAGGAATCTACGATATGGTAATATAATAAAACAGCTACAGATGGACATAGAGAGTGTGAAATCCAAGATACTTGGAGATGAGCATAAAATACGTCTTGATAAACTTCGTTTACAAAGAGAAATTCAACGTTTGTCTGATAAAGAGTGCGGAACATTTCTTCTCAGTGAACTAAGTACATTATTGACAGCAGAGCAGGTTGTTGACATGAAAAACAAATTGCAGTTTGTTTCAAAAGTGGAAGAGATTAAAAAAGCAGGGGATGGAAAAATTAATTCAAGATATGCAGTTATTGAAAAACGTATAAAGAAGGAACTAGATACTTGCAAGGAATTGATTCTCAAACCAAGAAATCACTTTAGTGAACAAATGCTAGACGATATAGCGTCAGAACTGCAACGTCTTTCATTCTATATGGAACTGTACGTGCTTAAAAGTGAATTGCGTATTAGAAAAATTAGCTCAGAAAAATTAGCAGATTACACACACTTTGTAAAGAAACACGTTACTTCAATCGGTCCTCTCAAAGAACAAAACGTAAAAACCATTATATTTTGCTTGAAAAAAATCAGCGAAGAATGTGGGGTTGTTCCAGGGATATCAGATACAGAACGAGTGCAGATTGTACAGGCTATGGGTCTATCCCAAGGTCATTGGTTCAAGTGTCCAAAAGGTCATATATATGCAATTGGTGACTGTGGTGGCGCAACGGTGGAGAGTAAATGTCCAGAATGCGGGTCTACTATTGGAGGTACACAACACCGCCTTCGTAGTGACAACCAACTGGCAAGTGAGATGGACGGTGCGTCATACGCTGCCTGGTCGGAGCAGACTAATCTAGAAAACTACGGAAACATGTTCTAGACATCGGATATTACCAAATAGCGCCAATTCAAAATTGAATTTTATATATAGGCCTAAAATTTTAAATCATGTCTTCATTAATTTTGGTTCAGTAATGATCAATCTGAGCATTTTTTAAATTTCGGTATAAATCCTTGGTACTCGGTAAAAAAAAATAAAAAACAACACCAATATATATACCTCTTCACCTCTACTTGTGATGAAACAGGTTTTAATTTCATCTGTCCCGTGTGAAAGACACATTTAGCACAAGTGAGTGTACATACAAAAATGTCATGTTGCACTTATAAAGCATAGACTCTATTAAAAAAAGAATCATAAGTTGTCTGTCATACAAAAAAAAACAAACAAAAAATTTCTTCATTAAATTAGCGCCCTGTATGATTATTTTAGTAAATGGTAGTAATCGATATACAGTACATAGCACAATGAAAAATCGTTTTAAAGCGCTTAACCAACACGGACAACACATTTAATTGTCAAATTAAATGTGTACGTGTACGTGGAGTACAAGAAATCAGATACGTGGCAATGTCAAAGTATTGTTATAGTTGTATTGTGTATAGTATGGAATTACAATAATCAACAAGTTTCAGGACATCATCAGTGGTCATGAACTTCATAGTGAAGTTTAAGTGTTAGGAGATGGTTTTACATGCGTTGGTGATGTCAATTTCCATTATGGAACCCGAAGATTATATAGTTAATTTGGACTTTTAAATAATATGGTCTTTTTGAGGTGTCACAAGCTACATTACTTTGACTTTACGATTTAATTTCACTTTTGTTGTTCGGTCTATGTTAATCTACTATAATAAATAAATCATGCATCCCATATAAAAATAATGATGATAATAATAATAATAATAATAATAATATAGATGTGTATCAGCGACAGGTATATATATATATATATATTATTGATGTAATATGCATAGCATGGTATGTTTATAATTTAAATGTTATTTTGTGTTTTCGCTTAAAAATGAATATCTATTGGTGGTGCAACATGTGTCGTTATTTTATTGACATGACATTTACATTTTTTTTATTAAGCCTTACTTTAGCCAAAACTAAAAGTAGGGCCTAGGTCTATTTTACAGCTCCGTTATAAATTTCTTTAAGCCCAGTTTTCATGAAATCGCTACAGTGTTTTCACTGCAATCGTTACACTGCCTAGCTGCTCCGACGCAATCGGGAAGAGTCCTCGATTCGACCGACCAATCAGTGCCGCCGACAATCTGCCGGCGATAGTGTAACGATTTAATGGAAACCAGGCTCATATGCACATATATGATATGATCACATGATGCTAATTTGAACAGATAAATAGTACAGTATTGATTATACCAGTTTTATGGTGATTTTTATGAAAGGCTAAATAATGAATGAATGAAAGAGGTTAATAATTGATTAATAAATGCTTGCAGTACACCACGTAGATGAAAAGAATTTTTTTTTCTGTTGCGAATCGTCATCAGGGGAGTAATTACAGTACAAATTGAAGCCCAGAGCACATTGCGTTAGCCTTCGGATCGTGCCAAAGCCTTCCGCGCTCAGTGAGCATTTGGTCGACTCGACGACTGTATACCAATTGTCGTTGGTGCCTATGGCCGATACATTAGCTGCGTTATGGTCTCCATTTGATGACTGTGCGCCAGAAAATTCGTTAAAATAAAGAATAGGCTAAGGCCTATAAAATGTAATATGTGTCTTTTCTAGTACTGCTAACGTGTACACCTGCTATTTAGCTGGCATATGACATTATTCAAAGGCTACACCATCACAAAAATCTCATAAAAACTTTTTGAATACTAGGCCTATAGAAAAATTAATATACGGTTGTAAAGTATAAAAAGAGATGAACTATCAAATTCATTAAAAAGAAAAAAAAAGAACAAAATACGAATCGAAAAGAGAATAAATGATAAACTACAATATTATGATCAGAAAATATAATTGTTTCAATTAGGCCTATATTTAGATATTTTATTTCATATAAAAAATTAGGCCTACCTGCTGTCATGTTTGCGTGTGTATGTGTTGTGTGTTGGTTTGTTGTTTGGGTCTGTGTGCTGTAAGTTTGTCATGTTTGCGTGTGTATGTGTTGTGTGTTGGTTTGTTGTTTGGGTCTGTGTGCTGTAAGTTTGTGTTTAGGCATGCCCTACACAAGATTTTTTTTAAAATCTTCTCGGGCAAGTGCCTTCCTCCTTTTCATTTTTTTCTCATAAACTCATTGTTAATAATGGTTTTTTGTTTTTTACTATTTGACTGCAATTGGAAGAAAATAAATATCTTTTGAATAGCTTCACAAATAGACGCGCATATATAGAAGGCCTACCGTTTTTACATAGACTCTTACCTTTAAAAATCAATATATTTTTCCGAAAACAAACAATACAAAGGCTAACAAACATACATACGTCAAACGTTTTCTGGGATTTCCCAGAGATAAAGTGAGCTCACCTTTGCATTTCCTGTATAACACATAGGCCTACAGGTAATACGTAATTAGATGATTGGTTTCCATATGATTGTATTTTAACGATGTCGATTTAATTACTGATATTCACGTCGACCGTGGACACACAGCGTTTTTGAGGGCATACTTCAGTTCTCCGGTTCCTTGGTAAGATTCAATTTATTAACTTTGATGCCAGACAAATTTACTGATACAAATATTTTTGCAATACACCATAACATATACTCTAATGCCAATTGGAGGGACAGAAGTTTTAAGGATAAAGGAACTTAACACTGGGCCGCCAAGAGCGGCTGCGGGCCCCGGAATTTTAAATAGAGGGGGCAAAGAGAGAAGGACTTTCACAGAAGGACGGCGTATCTACCTCAGCTCCACCATAGATGGGGCTGAGGTAAGAAAATTTATGATTATGGCACCTCTGGACGGCCGGAAATGACACTTAAACTTGAGTAGAATTTTCTTTTCCCCCCTCAATTTTCGCACTTTCCCCGGCCTCTCGGGGCCACTGGAACTTAATACTAGGAACGTCCTCCCAGTACATTATTCAATGGCATTCTGGTTGTGGTGGGTAAAGCCGAACCTTACGGACTCCAAAAGTGTAAGTGTAGGCCTATAACAGGTGTCGAATGATAGGAAAGGTCCACCACCACAGATTTAAGACGCACGCGTCAGTCACGAGCAGGCTCCGAATACTGCCTCAGGCCGCCTGCTAGGTAGGAAACACACAATCACACGAGCGAAGAAAACCACATTTGATATTAAAGGACACAATGATCGTGTTGCATAGCTCTCAACGTTGATGACTTATATATAATTTAACAGTGTTATATATACAGTATACTAGGCCTATAGAAGGATTAATATACGGTTGTAAAGTATACAAAGAAATGAACGATCAAATTCATTAAAAAAAGAAAGAAAATAGGAATCGAAAAGAGATTAAATGATCAGAAAATATAATTGCTTCAATTAGGCCTATATTTAGATATTTTATTTCATATAAAAAATTAGGAAATGACAAGTAGCCTATAGGCCTACCTGTTGTCTCATGTTTGCGTGTGTATGTGTTGTGTGTTTGTTTGTTTGTTTGGGTCTCTGTGTGCTGTGAGTTTGTGTTCAGGCATGCTCAAACAAAAGATTATTTTTTAATCTCGGGCAAGTGCCGCCTTCTTTTTCATTTTTTCTCATAAACCGATTGTTAATAATGATTTTTTTTTACTACAATTGGAAGAAAATAAATGTATTTAAATGAATAATTAATAGTTTCACAAACAAACGCATAAACAAGGCCTACCGTATTTACAGACTCTTATGTTTAAAAATCAATATATTTTTCCGGAAAAAAAACCAATACAAACAAAACGATAAAAAGCTAACAAACATACATACGTCACACGTTTTCTGGAATTTCCCAGAGATCACGTGAGCCTACCATTCCATTTCCTGTTTAACACATACAGATAGCGATCGCATACAGGTAATACGTAATTGGATGGTTGGTTTCCATATGATTGTATTTTAACGATGTCGTTCAAATTATTGATATTCACGTCGAGTATGGACCACGGGTGGTGCCAGCCGGGGGTGGGGAGCAGGGACCAGGGCCCCCGTCGGGGAGAGCTGCCCCCCACCCCCGTCGGGGAGAAAAAGCACAATTCGTCGGGGAGGAAACAAAATTATATATATTTCCTACATATTAGTAGACTATAAAATCGACTAAATAAGATATTTGAAACCCTTAAATTGTCAAAATTTCCACTTTCCATGGACCACTTTCGAAACCTTTTAATCGAAGCTCGACCACGCCCACTTTGCTATCGTCGGGGAAATCTGACCCCTCGTTAGGGCATGGGGGAACCTCGGCTCTGGCGCCACCCCTGGTATGGACACACAGCGTTTTTGAGAGCATACTCAAGGACTTTGACAGATCTACCTCAGCCCCACCATGGTTGGGGGCTGAGGTATGAACATTTATGATTATGGCAATTAAATTTGAGTTGAATTTTTTTTTTTGGGGGGGTCTCAATTTTTGTTAATTTACAATTCTTGTGGGAAAAACACATGAATGGTACTGGATGAATTTAATAGTGAAACTCGGATAGTTTAGATTTAGAGTAAGCTTAAATTACACCTCCAAGAAAGGCGAGGTGAGAAAATTGGAATGTTATAGTGGTACGACACTTTAAATCACAATAAATTAAGAAAAATATTAATCCTTCGAAGGATTGTGAACTCTGTCTATTTATCCGGATCCGCGCAAGTAATTTCATAGACCAATGATTTGTAAGTCATATGGCACTATATTTTAATTTAAATTAGCTTCCTTACAGCACTGTCACTTAAATTTATCTACAATATAACCAATTTTTGTTAGGGTTTCTGAAATAGCTTCAATTTTGCGAGAACATTTATTAAGACAAGGATCCTACAAACCGCGAGCTCATGTGTTGGGTATTACAAGGCAATCACTACGGGAAAATATTGCCACACCTATATTCAATTTAAAACATCAATTAGTTTGACGCAAGTAACCGACCATGGTAATAATGAAAATTTAAGAATGTGATGTAAATATACATGTACTGTTATCATGATGAAGTTGATAAGGTAGCCGTGTTAGTATAGATGATAACAGTAAATGAAAAAGACAAAGTCGACACTTTTAGTATGTTCAGTTTTCTGATTTTTTTATTTCCATTTGTTTTCATAATGTATATTAATATTTTATCATTGCAGTATCACATTTAGGTCTATCTCCCCTGGCCCTGATGAAATTGTCATGGGCGGATACAGGATTTAGCAAAAAGTGGGGGGGGGGGCAGCGCCAAAGTAAAGATGGACGACCAGCCAAGGTACGAAGCACTGAGGGCATTGGCGGATGCAGCCTACCAGAAAAAAGATGGAGGGGTGTAATCTGCCAGCGAAACGAGCAGCCTTAGGCTGGGGGCCAGGGGCCGCCGAAGGCCCCCGGCGGGGTACACGGGCAGAGCCCCTGGTGGGGGTTGAAGCCCAGCATATTTGAGGAATATGAGATTGTATTGAGTCGATTTTGACTATCTAGCATGGTAGTTTTCAGTAACAAATAAATAAAAAAAATAGGTGTATGTCTTTTAAAAGAAATTTTAATATGCAATATGCAACTATGACATGTGTCATTAAATTAGTAATAATTCATCTACTCACAACATAATCTTTGACAACGTGCAAAGGCTCATGAATGTACACCATTTCAAAGAGAAATTTCACTTCTTGAAAACATGATGAAGTTTCTCAGCAACATTGAACTTAAAAATCACAAAATCAGGAAAAGGGAAAACTAATATCCAAAATCCGTTAAAAAAGTCGTCAAACAACAAAATCCACTACTGTATATTAACATTGAGTAAGTGTTCTATTTCTCACCACCAAGTGGATTTATGAATAGCACTCTCCTGTGGTGTTTTTGGTAGGAAAAGAAGACTTAAACACTTTGGGTGTAATTTTTTTCTTTGCCCCCCCCCCCACCCAAAAATCCGTCTGGACCCGACTGGAAATAGGCCTAGGCCCTAGGTTTAGGTAGGCCTACTTTGTTTCATTTCAATTAGAGACAACAGGATTATACAATTTCATACACTATATCTTTTAAATTACACAATATGATTAAACCAGGTACTGTACTTGAAAACAATAAGGAAGCAAAACTTACACGTCAAAAGTATCAAGGCGAGTTGATTGGCCGAGCAGTTAAGTCAGGGGCACCGTGACCTATAGCTCTAGTATCGGCGTTGGTTCGAACGGCTCACTCGCCAATGGTTCCGGTGGTGGAACAAGTCTTCTCGGATAAGGACTTTAAACCGTAGGCCCAGTGTACGCATTTGGCTCGTGTGCACTTTA
>NW_022730403.1:302386-305033 GCF_011630105.1 Anneissia japonica | reverse complement strand
ATTAAGTTCACTTATTGGCATATCCTTGGCCCTCGTGCTTAAAGAAATGAAATGAAATCAAATGTTGTCTACACAAAAACTGTACTTTATTAAAAGAGTAAGTCTACTGAAGGGGTGTCGTCAATGGAGGTGTTCACACATATCAGTGTACTGTGGTCACTGTGCATGGGGTTGTTTGACAGCACATACTTGCTGACCTCGATAGAGAGTGATTGATTGCACAAAGGTTTCCATGTTGGTGCATCTGCGCTTAAACTGTCTTTGTAGATATGCATTGCGCGATATAACAGAATCAACCTATCCATTCAATTATCTCACTTTTTTATGATATAAGGGGGGGGGGGAGCGTCGCAGCCCCCCCCCCCAATCTGCACATGATTGTAAGGGCGGAAGTATAATAAAACCGAGATGAAATTTTACTGCCCTCCCATGGCAAAAGGACATAACTGACAATTTGCTGTTTTGGAGATATTAAGCAAAACGTGTAATTTATTTAGCCCTAAAATGTGTTTCAGTATTTGATTTCATGGTTAATGTATTCAAATAGACAACTAATGTCTCTTCCAGTGTAGCACACATTTTTTCTATAAATATTGATTTTTACGCTCAAAATGTCAGTTATGCCCTTTTGCCGTGGGTTTTCTGATTCAAGACATGTTGACAAACTTTGGCAAAAGGATATAAGTACCCAGTTTAGTTCCTTTCAACGCAATTTTGAGTCAGATTATTCAAAAATAACATTCAATATATAATTTCATATGTTGGTCATGTATAAACTATAAAATAAATGTACAATAATACCAAAGAAACGCATTAAATAATAAATACTAAAATTACAAACGATTAAAAACCCATGTATAGGCTAACCAAGTATACAAACAAGAAAATGAATTAACATTAGTGTGCTATTATGTATCAACAAAGCCTTTTTGGCTCAACGTGCTAGATCGAGGACCCTGTGGGTAGGGGGCCTCATGGACCCCTAGGGGTCTGGGGTCCCCATAGAGGTATAATAAGAATTGTTGTTTAATAGCTCTATGGGGGTCCCACACAAGAGCGCATGGCGTTACGTCACTGCGTGAAGGATGCATGCGTATGCGTATATGAAATAGAACTGCTGTTATAGTTAGAATGCGCGTGTGACTGTTTCTATGTGTACGTCATAGAGTTATAATAAGAATACTAGAGCGCTAACAGCAATGTATTCGATGTTCGAAATACGCAGAGCTGTGTGTGTGTGTACCATCCAAGATGGCTGCCATAGATTCAGCCAATCAAATTATGCCTTAGCACTATAATTTTCAATGGCGCCCTCAATTTACACAGAAAGTTCAGTACCCGTATTTTGAAACTCGAGCGTTGCGGTGTATGGGTGTAATTTACACGATTTTAATTCTTTTTAATATTTGAATAAGATGCTCTACTTGGCCTCTTTTTGGCTACGACAGTTTAATAATTTGTCATTATCAATACTAATTATCATTAATGAAATAATATTCAGTCAGAGGGCTTATTTATAGTAATAATATGTATACTAAGCCTGAAGGTGGCGCTTTCCTGCGGCAGCCATCTTGGATGGTACACATACACAACTCTGCATTGCTCCGCCATCTTGTCAGCACTCTAGTTGTTTAATAGCTCTATGGTGTACGTTAAACAAGAATTACAATTATATTTTAAATTTTATTTACAAAGTAAAATCATAAATTTATATTTTAAGTCATGTAATTACAATATAAATTAGGCCTATTATTATTATTATTATTATTATTATTATTATTATTATTATTATTATTATTGTTATTATTATTAGCAATTCTTCTCTATGATCCAAATTTAAGTAATAATGAAATGATTACGAATATTATTGTTTTTTTATATTCTAATAAAATATTCTGAAAAAGTTTTATATATAGATTTAGATGGAAAAGTAAGTTGTCGTTTGCTTAGTGAACACAGTTGATTCTAGTAAACTGTGCATTTATACCTTTTTGTCATGCCATTTGCTATAAATAAATGTTGTAGTTGTGCCTCTTTGCCATAGTTATTTGCTAAATAATCGTTTTAGTTGTCCCTCTTTGTCACTGTTATTTCTAGTTGTGAATTGTTATTCTGCCATGGTTAATTATTTTTATTAAACAGTTACTATATTCCTATAGTTTATTTCCATAGTATTAAACTGTTGCCATTCAAAGTAAAGCAAGATTATATAGCATAAATTAACTAGGCTTATCATGTTTAATGTTAACATTAACTAGACATATGCTACTGTCAAGAATCATACTATTTAACAAATTTCTATCTACAAATTGTGAGTACACAAACAGTAAGTATAATCAAAATAATACAACTTAACATGCAACCTTCATTGTAACCAGGGAGAAAGCTCTCTTCTGATTGGTTGGCTGTTGAAAGAACGTCACGCTTCAGCGTATCACAGCCTATCTTTGCAGTTATGCCCTTTTGCCTTGGGAATTTACCGAAAATTGTGTAGTTATGCCCTTTTGCCATGCCCCTATCTAGCCCGGGGGACACTTTTTTACAATTTTTTTTGTGTCAACATGTGTAACACGATGTACTGACCCCACTAGGCTATATAACTCATTTTCGCCAAAAATGTCAGTTATGCCCTTTTGCCATGGGGGGG
>NW_022730403.1:288767-302373 GCF_011630105.1 Anneissia japonica | reverse complement strand
GGGGCAGAATAACAGTGTACAAAACAAAATTCCATCAAAGACAGTTTTATTTGATTCATCATAAATCAGCTCTCATTAAATCGTATTTTTGTAGGCCTACGTTAATAAATGATGTCCGGTACTCGGTACAAATCTCATTCTAGAGGCGGTCAAGGTTCACATGGTGGTCGTGGTTTCCGTGTCGCTGGTAGACAGACGTACAAGTACTCGTCAATAGGAAGGCAGGTTGAATTGGATTATTATATTTAATTTTATTTTCCATTTCATTCATTAGGCTTTCATTTATGAAAATAAATTAAGCCTTGATAGACAAGTCATATATAATTCAATTGGTATTATTTCATCTTTTTCTTTTACTGCTTTAATAACTCACTGAAAGTGATAATTCTTATGTAAGCTATAGTACATTTATTAAGATCGTAAGACTTTCCAATTATGAAGATCAATCAATGAAGACATTTTTTTTACTTTTCAATAATCACAACTGTTCCAACTAATAAGTGCATAATGACTAGGAAAGTCCAAGTCTATACCTTACTTTACTTTTATATACACAGAATTTTAAAATTGAAAGTATTAACTCCAAAGTACAATTTCATTCCATTGCACATCATTGGGTGATTTAAAAAAAAAAAACAAGTTTCTAACATAACATAAAACTTTTCCCAACATAATTCTATCTCCTTGCATTTAAATAGCAAATGATTTTCTGTTTCTTGTAGATTAAAATACTCACAATGATTTGCGGCGGTTACTATTTCTTTGTAAAGTTTATTTGTACAGCTACAAACCGAATCCTGGCTTTAATATTTTAAACTTTTAAAGTATTTTACTGTTTTTAGCCAAATAAGTCTGGTGTTGTCGGTAATATTCTTGAAGATAATTTATGTTGGTAACTTTGTAGACCGATGATTTTAACTTACATGATCTTGATGAGCGAGAGTTCTACTTTTTATAAATACAAATTCACCGGCAATAGTTCTTCCTTTTTTGTTGTTAGGTAAGAATGTCTGGTAAAGAGAGGCAAGATGGAGAATCTAATTGAATTGAATTGACTATGAGTATGAAGAAACTTTTTATTAAATTGTCTACACAGCAAAATAGGAAAATCAGTTTAACAAAAATAGCAACCCTGTATTATAACTTCCATTTTAAAATTCGTTTCAGACTAAATTTGAGCGCAAACGACAGCTTCGGTGATCAGGGAAATGCAAATGACAATGCAGGCAATTTTCGGGATAGTGGTGATGCGTCAGTACGGCGAAAAAGCAGACCTGTGACCCAGCATAGCAACACTTGTGGACGGGGACGGAATATTTCAAATAGTCGAACAGAGAGCAGGCACCAATATATAGAGGCTGGCCTGGAACTTACCCATCCCAGCACTAACAGTGGTTCCAGGTCTAGGCGAGAAATAAGAGCAACAGGTGAGAGGTGATGATGATAATGATGATGATAAAATAATAATAATAATAATAATAATAATAACAATAATAATAATAACAATAAAAATGAAAATAAAATAATACAGGAATTTATACAATGAATAGTAAATATATAACTGTTGGCGATCAACAAGAGACAAGATGAAACAAACTTCAGGCAAAACAAACAGTAAAATTGCACAGTTCAGAAAAATTTAGTTGGGGAACAAATTTTCGTTAAAAGCCGACAAAAACCAGGATAACTAGAAGCATTTCGTATATTGCCGGGAAGGCTATTACAAAGCCTAGGTGAAGCATTTGAAAAGGCCCTATCACCAGATTTCTTATTAGACCTAGGTATATGAAGGCAAAAGGAAATAGAATACCGTAGGTATTGGTGTCTAAAAATAAATGAACAAATGTAAGCAGATAAGAAAGTATAATACATACTCCAAGTATTGAAATACACGCCATCGTGTTGGTATTCAATATTTCGACATTAATTATGTCATCATAATGACATAATTAATGTCTGAGATTAATCAGTGGACCTTTCGGTTTTTGGAAAATGTAAGCAGGGTTTACTGTTTTTTAAGTGAATAAAATGTGATGCGAAAAAGAATAGACCTTTCCGCTAAGCCCAGCCCCTTAGATATTGTTGCTCAGGTCCCACAAGGCGACAGCGTTTAAACATAGGCGAACACGCGTGCGTATTCCTAGCGCTGTTCTGATTAGTCAGTTGTTAAGCTTGATTGACACTCCGGAAAGGTCTATTGTCTGTCCAATCGGCTACTAAAGAAGTTGCCCAAGGTCTTACGAGTAGAGTGTGATTGTTCAGCGAAGCTAATCGTCTATGATACTAGATGCTCCATAACCAAATGTCCTTATGACGCTTAAAGTGCGGAGTTGGTTTTGGTTGACAAAAAATAAAATTAATTGACATTACAATGAATTTTTGGTAATTTTAAAGGCTGACTTCCACTGCGTCAGCCAGCAGGTGACGAAGACCTTTGCACATAAATATATAAAATGGTTAAAATTGTATGTTATCTATTATATTTATTGTTACTGTATTAGGCATAACTCAGTTTCATGTATAACCGATGTGAATTTGTCTTCCAGGTTATAAACGGTTAGAAGAGCTTCTTAGTAAAGACAAGGCTGAGGCACTAATACAGTTGTCATCTACATATTTTGGTTTTGAAAAATTACTTAACGAGCCCGAAATACGCCGAGATCTTCGCACATTGATATGTCGCGTACTTATTCATGCTTGTCAATGTACTACGTCTACAGTTTCCTTAAATGCCCTCTTAAGTAAAGTTCAAAATTCTATGTTTATTAAGTATCATATGCATCAGCATATTATGGCACTGAAAGATGAAAGAAGTCCTAGAGTAAGACACGAAGTAGAAATCCAAGACATCATCACTGTCATTAGAATTCTTGTCGAACGTCTCCCGAGTGCAACAGGTGAGGTGAAAGCATCCCTTATGTTGTTAGAATTAACTATGGAAGAATTATATGAAGTAGGGTTGATCTACGATAGGAACATTCGATCACGTTTTGACGAATTAAAAGAGTTTGTAAAAGAAGTGGAAAAAACTCAAGGTGAAAAGGTCAAACCTGCTACAAGAAGAAAGATTAATAACATAGATGACGACATCCCACCACCAAATAATTTCCGGGACATTCCGATATTTCCGACTTTGGAGGATCTGACCATGGACAAAATTCCATTCTTACGAAAGAATAAATTAGATGGAAGTTATGATAATGCGGATCATTATCTAGACGTTCAGTTTCGTTTGCTTCGAGAAGACATGATAAGACCGCTCCGTGAAGGCATCATAGAGTACCTACAGCACAAACACGATAGGCATAGACGAATAACTGACATACGCGTATATAATGACGTCACTGTTGAGTACCCGATATGTTCACATGATTGTATAATATACAAAGTTCACTTCGATGTCTCTCGGCTAAAAGGAGTTCGTTGGCAGTCAACAAAGCGCCTTATATATGGGTCACTGGTATGTTTATCTAAAGATGATTTCCAGACGGTCTACTTTGCTACTGTGGCGAATAGTAAACCAAGAGATCTTGAGAATGGGTTCTTAGACTTAAAGTTTGAAATTCAAGGACAGGTAGAAAACACAAGAAACGAAAAGTTTACCATGGTTGAAACATCTTCCTTCTTTGAGGCTTACCGTCACGTGCTTCTGAGTCTTCAGATGATTACAGAACAGAATATGCCTATGAAAAAATATATAATTGAGGGCAGACATGAAGTCAATGCTCCATATTACCTACGTTACAACAGGAATATGACATATGATCTTGGACCGTTAATTGATGAAGATACTCGGAAACCTATGCTTGTCAAGATAGCAAGTAATACGTGGCCATCCCCTTCTTCTCTTCAACTAGATGATTCTCAGTTTAACGCATTAAAAACTGCATTGACCAAAGAGTTTGCAGTCATCCAAGGACCTCCTGGAACTGGAAAAACCTACGTGGGTTTGAAAATAGTACATGCGTTACTTCATAATAGAAAATACAGGAAAACTGTCCATGATGAGATAAATGAGAGTCCTATATTCATTATCTCCTATACGAATCATGCTTTAGACCAGTTTCTTGAAGGTATCCATTCTTTTTATCCTGATGGTATTGTGCGTGTTGGTGGGAGAAGTAGTAGCGAGACTTTGAAGAAATTTAACTTAAATAACCTCCGGCAGGAATCACGGGAGCGAAAAGAAGTACCAAGACATATACGCGTCAAGAAGAGATTTCTTTTTCAAAAGATAGATGCCCTACGGTATAATATGGAAAATTCCATAGAAAATATAAAACTAACAACAACCGGAGTCATCCATACACGCTTTCTTCGGAAATGGATGCGAAACGGGCATTATAAATCTTTCACGGAATGTAGAGAAAATCAGTCAATGATATCTTGGTTAAGTTTGGATGAAGTTAATATGAACCTAGACATAGATACACGTTTCAGTGTTATTGAAATCAATGATAAAGAGGAAAATGAAGAAGGGGAACAACTAGAAGTGGCCGAGGAATCGGATTTGATTGCAGAGAAACGAGTACTTGATATCGATGATGCAGATGAAGAGGATGCGATGCGAACAACGAGAAAAATTAGGAACACGGTTAGAAAACAACTTGCATTTGATCCGGACCAAATGGAGAGATTTAAAGACGAGGACAGTTTTCAATTGAGTAAAAGAGATAGACAAAAAAGAATGCGAACCTTTAAATTGGAGCTCCAAAAAACAGATAAAATGAGCTATGTTGAAGCTGCTAGAGTACAAAACGTATGGAGGCTACAACGTAATGATCGTTGGCGTCTATATCGATTTTGGATATCCCAGTATTGTGATCACGAACGTCATTTACTTTACAAAACGCAAGAAGACTACAGTACATTAGGAAAACAACTTCAGGAAATCAGATTAGAAGAGGATATCCTTTTAATCCGAAATGAAAAAGTGATTGGTATGACAACAACTGGGGCAGCAAGATGCCGAAATATGATTAAGAATATCAAGCCAAAGATTGTCATTGTCGAAGAAGCAGCAGAAGTACTCGAGGCTCACATAGTGTCGAGTTTGACTGAAGGCTGTGAACATCTAATACTAATTGGTGATCATCAGCAACTTAGACCAAATCCGACTGTATACGATCTTGCCAAACGGTATAATTTGGAAATTTCCCTTTTTGAAAGAATGGTGAAAAATGGCATGCACTGCGAGAGGCTGAACACTCAGCATAGAATGCGACCAGAGATATCATCTCTTATGAAGAACCATTTCTACAAAGGTCTTCAAGATGCTCCTATTGTACACAGTTATGAAAAAGTCAAAGGAGTCGCTAGCAATATGCTCTTTATAGATCATGACCACAAAGAAGCATCTGTCAAGGACACGCTGAGTAAATCGAATGTATACGAAGCAGAGTTCCTAGTAAGCTTGTGTAAATACATGATTCAGCAAGGCTACAACCCATCAGAAATTACGATACTTACAACATACACGGGTCAACTTCTTCACTTCAAGAAAAATATGAAATCTGAGTTCTTTAAAGGAGTTCGCGTTTGCTCAGTTGACAATTTTCAAGGCGAGGAAAATGAAATCATTCTTCTTTCTCTAGTAAGAAGCAATGACGAGGGAAGGATTGGGTTTTTAAAAGAAAAGAATAGAATGTGTGTGGCACTTTCAAGAGCAAAGAAAGGACTATTTTGCATCGGTAATATGAAGCTTCTAACTCGAGACGATCATTGGAGAAAAATTGTAACAGAACTTCGTCAGAAAAATCTACTAAGCAAAACCATTCGATTGTGTTGTCAAAACCACCCAGGTAGAGCAGTAGACGTACAAGAGCCGCTCGATTTTATGAAATGTCCTGAGGGTGGCTGCAATGAACGCTGCGTTTATAGACTTAAATGCGGCCACGTTTGTAAGTTGTCATGTCACCCATACGATCCTGAACACAAGAATATCAAATGTTCGAGACCATGCGTAAAACAATTGCCATGTGGACATGCTTGTAAAGAAGAATGTAGCCAACCATGCACCAGTACGTGCAGAGAGATTGTTTCTAAGCTGTGGCCTTGTGGACATAAGGGTGAATATCAGTGTCACGTGGATGATCCTTTGTCCTGTTCAAATCCATGCGGTGTCATTTTGAAATGTGGCCACCTATGTCAAGGAACCTGTGGAGGTTGTACAAATGGCCGCTTGCATCAACAGTGTCGTTCGAAGTGTAATAGAACTTTAGTTTGTGGTCATGGATGTCTTGAACCGTGTACACGCAACTGCCCACCATGCAGTAAATCGTGTGAGAACCGCTGCGTTCACAACAAGTGTCCAAATAAATGTGGGGAGAAATGTACACCTTGTACAATGCCATGCGAGTGGCGATGTCAGCATAAACAATGTACCATGCAGTGTGGCCAACTATGTAACCGACGACGATGTGACAAACCTTGCAAAAATACTCTTTCTTGTGGTCATCAATGTGCTGGTCTTTGTGGTGAGCTGTGCCCAAGGAAATGCTTGATTTGCGATAATTTCGAATTGACAACAATAATGTTTGGAAGTGAAGATAAACCAAACGCAAGATTTATTCAATTAGAAGACTGTGGACATGTGATAGAATCAACGGCATTGGATGTTTGGATGGATCTGGAAGATGACGGAAATACAAATGTGCAGTCAAAAGATTGTCCAATATGTAAAACACCAATTAGAAGGAATCTACGATATGGTAATATAATAAAAGAGCTGCAGATGGACATAGAGTGTATGAAATCCAAGATAATTGGAGATGAGTATAAAATACGTCATGATAAAATTCGTTTACAAAGAGAAATTCAACGTTTGTCTGATAAAGAGTGCGGAACATTTCTTCTCACTGAACTAAATGCATTATTGACAGCAGAGCAGGTTTCTAATATGGAAAACAAATTGCAGTTTGTTTCAAAAGTAGACGAGATTAATAAGGCAGGGGATGGAAAAATTAATGCAAGATATGCAGATATTGAAAAACGTATTAAGAAGGAACTGGATATTTGTAAGAAATTGATTCTCATGCCAAGGTATCAGTTTAGTGAACAGATGCTACATGATATAGCGTCAGAGCTGCAACGTCTTTCATTCTATATGGAACTCTACGTGCTGAAAAGTGAACTACGTAATAAAAGCATTATCTCAGAAACACTGGCAGATTACGTGCGCATTGTAAAGAAACATGTTACTTCAATCGGTCCTCTCAAAGAAAAAGACGTAAAAACCACAATATTTTGCTTGAAAATAATCAGTCGAGAATGCGGCGTTGTCCCGTGCATATCAGATAAAGAAAGAGTGCAGATTGTATAGGCTATAGGTCTATCCCAAGGTCACTGTTTTAATTCAAGTAAATTGGTGACTGGTTGGCCCAGCGTTGGAGACTCCAACCGTATCGCGTCGGGACGGTTCTGCATTTCAAAGTGATTTTGGATATAACACGCATTTTGTAGAAACATATGTGTGATCATAAATTTGCCTTTAGCACAAATCTATGCGTGATAACGAATGATCACGAATTCAGGGCAAAATGTATAAAATTAGAATAAATTGTTTTTTTCACTGTTCCCTGGTTTTATTAAAAATACAAAAAAAACGGTCATGCAGTGACTGAAACACGCACAGTATTTACGTGAATACATTTACTGAAAAATTATCAGTATGCTTTTTTTGTAAGGCATGAGATGTTTGTGTATGTAGCTCGGGAACTTAAATTAAAAATACATTGAAACTCAAATTTTACTTGACTTTCTTAAAAATATTTTGTTTATGTACCCGGTATTGTCCACAAACACTCCCTGAAATCGTTTGAAAAATGCTCAGATCGTCAGAGCGCCAGGGGTTACGCCACTGCACCCCAACCTAAGCTTCGCCCCCTCAACCCCAGCCAACTGGGGGGGGGGGGGTCACGCATTTCAAATCTTTCAGGTATATGGGAGAGTAAATGTCCAGAATGTGGATCTGTTATTGGAGGAACACACCACCGCTTTTGTAGCGACGACATCAAGTGAAATGGACGGTGCGACATTGCTGCCTGGTCGGAGCAGTCTAATCTAGCAAACTACGGGAACTTATTTTAGACATCGGATATTAACAAATACATTTCACCAATTCAAAAAAAAAATACATTTCTTTACGCTCTATTGGGTCGTCCTAAAAGTGTCCTCGTCTTTTTCGAAAGCTTTCTGTATCAAACACGTAGTGCTAATTCAAAATTTAAATTACATTGAATTAACATAGGCCTAACGATAAATCAGGTCTTCATATTGTTTCAGTAGTGGTCAGTGTGAGTATTTAAAAAATATTTCGGTATAAATCCTTGGTATTCGGCAGAAAAAATATTTAAAATACAAACGTACACAAGTTATGGCTTACTTGACCGGTACATTCGTTTGACCACTGTGATTTTATGATTCATACTTTGTTGTTTGGCCTATATTATTCTACTATATAAGTCATGCATCCAATGACTTTAGGATTTACTTTTTGGTAGGTGGCTGTATGGAAGCATTTATACAATAAGTTAGTAACAAATGTACTACTGATATGTCATCTATCAAATAATATTGTATTAAAAAAATATAAAATAGTATGATTTAAGGTAATTTAATACTGGTAAGAGGTTTGTTGGACAGTTCATTCTTTATGTGTACTGTCTACTTTTCTTTGATTTTATTATTTATTATGTAGGCCTACACACAATATTCACTACCCAATGAAAATCAGTTACTCTCTTTGGTGATGTAATAGGGCCTATACATATTTTTAATTTATTATTTGAACTTACTTCTATTGGCTTTGCAATAATTTGCATATTATATTTTATTTATACTAAGTTAACATAGTAATGCTTGTATATAATGTTTTATTTAATAACATTTTCAGATGATTGTATTTTGATTTGTAGTTAAGATGTTTTTATGTAGCAATATTAGTCTCTCTCTTATTAGGTATAGTAACAATCTGTTATAAAAATGATTAAGTATGACTTAGTTTAGGAAATACGATTTGTCTTTTTATTTGAATCATTTAAAAACAAGCTATATTATATTTCTTATAAGCGATTGCATGGTTATAGTTTGATATAAATTAATCAATCATTATATAGCGCCAATATCAGTGCCAGATAAAATGTTCAGTGGTGATATATTGTTCTTGTTTTAGAAACAATTAGATTAGGCCTATTGTACGTATTATTTGAGTACTTTAGTACTGTACTTTATGCTGCGACTAGCGCATCCGTGAAGATGGTGATGACGCGTTCGCGTGAAACGCGTTCAATGCTCAAGGCTGTTTCTCTTTGCAAGTGGAAATGGCGCCGCGAGCTCTCTGAGATGGATACGTTGGCCTCACAAGATGCCATTGTTAAGTACACGAACGTTTTAGGTCATCGTCCTTCATCAGGTATACGTACAGACATAAATAAATACGAGTATAAATAAATATGACACGGACGTAAGATGAGTGACTATAGAAACATATGATCGTAATAAAACATAAGATTGGGTAGCGTGGATATGAATGATTAAACAATACCTTAAGGGCGTAGTTGATAATAATAAACTAACCAATCAGAGTGAGTGGTACTGTAAGATATAGAAGTATATGGTTAAAAATAAACCAAGATTATAACAACCGAGTTCAGGCAAAATATGTCATAAATAACTATATAATATAACATTATATAATAAACCGGTTTGTTATTATAATATTATATGGTTGTGGAACATGTGCCGTTATGTTATTGCATGCTGTAAGGATGAAATATTTAATAATCTTAGACCTTTATTTACAAATAGCAATGACATTTAAGATAAACAATACTTTAGAATGATGTTCTACGTTTTTTTTTAATTAGCCTTACTTTAGCCATAACTGAAATTGGGGTTAAGGTAATGGTTATTGTGTTAGGTCTACGTCTATTTCACATCTCCGTCATACATTTCTTTAAGCCCATTTTTCATGAAATCGCTACAGTGTTTTTCACTGCAATCGTTACACTGCGTATAGCTGCTCCTGCGTATAGCTGCTCTGACTCAATCGGTAAGTGTCGACGATAGTGTAGCAATTTAATGGAAACCAGGCTCATATGCCCAAACATGATATGATCACGCGATGCGAATTTGAACAGATAAGTGGAGTATAATATTGTATAGGCCTATATCAAATGTATTGTGATATTGAAAGGCTAAACAAATAAAGAATGAATGAATGAATTGATTAATAAATGCTTGCAGTACACCATTTTAGATTGTTTTGAATTGAACTGTTGTTTTTGTTGAGTGAAGTCGATAATGATCATCCGGAGTAATTACAATATAGGCCTAAATTAAAGCCCAGTGCATATTGCTTCAGCCGTCCAATTGTGACAAATAGCCTTCCGCGCTCTGTGAGCACTTGTCTGACTCGACGACCGTATACCGGTTGGTGGCAGATCGCAGTTTGCGGAAGGATTAATACGATTTTACTGGCCATTTAATTTAAAAGAAAACGGTCAAATACAAAAAACCGTAAAATAGAAAACCCCCTACCGAAAAAAAAAAACAAACAAACAAACAAAAAACGATACATCAATACAGTTATAGGCCTATTATAATGGTTTCACATAATAATAATAATAATAATAATAATAATAATAATAATAATAATAATAATAATAATAATAATAAGTAATAATAATAATAATAATAATAATAATAATAACAACAAACAACAAGGCCTATTATAATGGCCTAATAATAATAATTAATAATAGGGCTGTATCATTCGAAACTATTTCTACACCTCCTGTTATACTCCTACTTTTTGAGTCATTAGGAGGTCGGATTTACCAGAACAATAGTATACTTTGATTTATTTAGCGCTTTGACTAGCTCGTACAGTAACTTTCTTCTCTCCTAGTCTCTTCGTGTCTGAGCTACCCGGTAAACCGGTAACAGCTACTCTCGTCTGTCCACAACAGTAAACATAATATTTGTTTAGTAACGTGATTGTCATTTTAAACTAAATCTTATTGCGAATAATGCTGTTCATACTGTACATACACGAACACACGAACTAATAACGCACATGAGCATAAACATAAAAGCCCATACACATACTTGGTAAATCATTAACTGTATATCAATACATACAAACACACACATTAAAACTTTATACACCTACACATAAACACCTAAACATGTACACACATAACGTATAGGTGTATAGTTGTCTCAGCGTACACATAGGCTACACATATCATATTTAATACACGCACCAGTCCTGAGACACACAGAGCGCCTATACATACAAAATATTGACGCATAAACAATGTTTACTGTTTTAATGCCTTTGCATATACTTCAAGATTCAAAATAACTTTACTGCAATCTTAAGGAAAATTTGAAATATACAGAATAGGCCTAATTTAACACGTGCCTCATTAGAACTTGATAACTCGTTTATTCCTTTGAACTAACTGAGCAACTTATTCGATTAGGCCTAAATATTTAAATCCCTCACCCCTATATTTTACCACAGCCCCTATCCCTCCAAATCAGACGACAACAAGACAATCACACACCAATTTTGTTTTTAAACAGTATGCTCAATTATAAAGGATCCATGCAACTTCACATAAAAAACCCTAAACCAAATATTAGAGTTAAAATACAAATCAAGAAAATTATTTATTAAATTATATTTAGATTTACTATCTCAGTAACAAGAAATCAGAATGTAATTCTTATATAGTATAACATAGTGTTGGTCAGCCATTTTCTGTAATTTCCCAGCATTACAACATTATTCGGATCGATGACTATATTAAGTCAAGCGTTTTCTGGGATTTCCCAGAGATCACGTGGTCTCACCATTCGAGATATTTAGTTAATGTTTAACTCATATACGTAAATGGATCAATATGATTGTATTTTACGATGATAGGAGTCGATTTCAATATTAACAACGAGTCCACACGCACGTCTTTACATGGCGTACTCCAGTTTATTGGTAAGATTCAATTCACTTTGATGCTAGGCGAATTTACTAATAGATAGGATTTAAGCCCTAGCGAGGCTTACAGTAGTACAGTACTGTATTATACATGTATCACTTCCGGGTCCGTTTATTTTATTTAAATTAATTTTGATAAGGTCTCCTTGCAAGTTTTGATCAGCTCAGTTGATTACTTTTTAAAATATCTGGTCTGGGACGTTTTCCTTTGAATGGTCTTATCCACACCCTACACCAGATGGTCACCAAAATTTAACACCGTGGCTAGAGATACTAGAGATACGGGACCGTATTTCTACTTCAATTTGCTAAAGGTACGGTAAATGGCATTACGGAACCACCTAATAATGAAGTGCCAGAATGTGCGTGACGTCATTTTTCAAGACTGGCATTGCAGATCACCCGCGATGAGCAGTGAAACGAGAACGGATGTAGGCCTACAATACTGGGAAATTAGAACATCAAAAAGTACAATATTGTTTGACTTAGTACTGTCATCGATAAATAGGAGTATGGTTCCACTTAGTAAAGAGTTTCATTTAACTAGGCCTATGTATAACCATTATCAAACAAGGACTGATTCCGTCTGAACTTCATAATCCCTACATCCCAAGTTTTAGTCCAAGAAGCTCGAAATAATAGAACTGTCGCGCCAAAATTGGTCCGGGCCAAAAATGGTCCGGCGGACAGATTTTGGCCGCTAAAGTCGGTCCGCCGGACTACTTTTGGCCGCTAAAATCGGTCCACCGGGTCGATTTTAGCCGCTAAAATCGGTCCCCCTTGGATAAAATTGGTCCGCCGGCTGCGATTTTTTCCCGTACGAAACATTTGCATGAAACTTCACTCGGGCCATCTCGGATCGACACGAGTCAGGCCGAAAATGGCACTCTCAGACATGAGTTGGCTTGGTGTGGGCCTATTTTTAAATGTTTTATGGTCTGACTGCCCGACGAGCTCTGTCCGGCGAGGGGCTTGACCTGTCCGGTGGGGGAACTTAATCCCCTGCCCCCCATTGGTCCTTACATCCACACCCTACTCCGGACCGTCACCAAAAGTTAATCATTTCTTCATTGGGTTATAACTAACACTTCCTGGTATTTTCAATTATGTCTGTGCCGCCGTTTTTGATATAAAAAAACACATGTAAACACCAAAACGTGACACACACACACACACACACACACACACACACACACCCACACATCCAAACTTACACGACTGAAAAACTCCTGGAGGAGATAATAATCAATTTTATTAAATACAGTACGGTATATACTAATAGATATATGAATGGTGACAGTCAGTGGTCGATCACAATATATATCATGAGTTAATTGTTCCTTATGGGTCAGATTCCTGTAAGGTGCAAATTAGACACTTAGTCACGCCCCTTGTGGATATTGCTAAGGTAAGGTCCCACTTAACGACAGACAGCTGAGCTGTCAAACAGAGGGACTTGAGCTCGTAGGCCGAGGCTGGGGAATGATTTGAGGATGTGTTCACCTTCCAAATGAATTTTTTTAAATGAATAGGAACCTCTGGATGGCCAGAAATGCCACTCGAGACTCAGACTGAGACAGACATGTGTTGGCTTGGCGTGGG
>NW_022730403.1:239165-288585 GCF_011630105.1 Anneissia japonica | reverse complement strand
AACCAACAACAATAATAATAATAATAATAATAATAATAATAATAATAATAATAATAATAATAATAATAATAATAATAATAATTCAATGAGACTAATTAAAAATAATTATGTTATGACAAATGCTCATTTAGATAGCCTCATGATGGTTGGAATACATGGTGATAGGTGAAGCAACCTCGACCATGGAAGCGTGGTTGACAGATCTAATGCAAAATTTCCAAAATATAGAATTTCACTTTCAAGAATGAGGATTTGAAAATAAATTAGATGGTTACATTGCATAGGCCCTACTCTTTCTTGTTTCATTCTAAATGTTTTGGTTTTGGAAGCTGATTTCAACATTAGAAAGCATGCCTACATGAAGTCATATTATAGTACCTCGATGTCTATCAAAAAGTAATAAAAATTCGCCATAATTCATGAAATATCGCTCCACTAGCCCCCCCCCCCGTCGGGGCCTTTAGTTCCTCCGTAGGGCAGGTCCTGGCGCCATCGCTGAGCTCTGTCCGAGCTCTGTCCGAAGGGGGGGGGGGGCTTGACCTGTCCGGTGATGGGGGCTTAAGCCCCTGCTTCCCCCACCACCGCCACTGAGTACCACGCACCATTGTAAACGAAACTGTGTTGGATGATACGGTAAACATACACCAGTTCATATTCAGTATTACACGGTTGACAACATTATGCGTTGTTGACTGGCTGTTGTTGGTGGCGCCACGATTTGCCCAACGGGGTAGGTGTAGGTAAAATGAGATTCACCGACAGGAATCCCCTTCACACACATTTAGAGCCACTATTCAGGTGTGCATTGGAAGGCCATTAGGTCCCAGACCTAAATATCTCGAAAATTAATCAATGGATCAAAATAATGCTTTCCAAAATAAAAAATAACGCTTTCCAGAATAGTTTGTCTTGTTTTAATGATAAGAAGTGTTTAAATTTTGGTCACGATCCGAATTAGGGTGTGAATATGAGGACCATTTAAAGGAAGTTAAGTTATGGAGTTGTTATGGTTTACCGTATACCCTAGGCAAATAACAATAGCTGTATGATGAATATTCAAATTAGTGCAATTACAGTAAATGTATACAGCGTTTTATATGTACTAACTTCTGTTTTTTGGAGCTGAATGTGAATATTTTGAATGCATTTTTATATTAAAACATGTGACGATAGGAACCATTGACTATTTGCATAACATTTCTATTTCAACACCAATACTTGGCATGTATTTTTTTGTCAATTATAAAAGTAAAATGTTCCCGTATGTTTAACCAGCAGAAGTAAGGAATTGGTCAAGTAAGTGGGTTGTCACTATTGCTTTTTTACAATCAGTAGTTGAAAATAAAATGTTTCAATATTATAATGTTGCTTGAATTTTGTGTTCAGAACATGTGTAGTGAAAATTAGGCCGACATTGAATTTTGGTGAAATTCGGATTACAAAATCTGAAAATGGCCACTCTTAAAAAGAGTCCCCAAAAACATACTAAGAGTGGAAATAGTGTCCCTCTTTGAAATAAAAAGTGTTTGGGTGAGTTACTGTGCGTATTTGAAGAGGAGTGAAGTGTGGTGGGGTGGTAGTGGTGGTGGTTGAAGTAAATTAGGAACATATTTTGAGAGATTTACTTTATAGAAAGGGATTTGCAGGGGGCGGAGATATGTTATCTACTGAGTCCTCTTGTTATTAGTATTGTTATTATTACTCTATAGAGTCACTATATAGAGTGATTTTATTTTGATATTGTCAATAGATTAGGCTAAAATGAGAGGCGCAAGACCTAAAGACCCTGGACGTCGAGTTGGTCTTCCGACCGAAGACACCAGAAAACGTCACCAACAGTCGTCTAGCGTTAAACATTTACACGCTCAGTCATACTTGGATTACAGGGGGAACCATCATCCATTAACACAAGATGACGAAAACTGGACAGTTGCTGGAGGATTTAGAAATCGCAATCGTGGCGAGGCTAATAGAGGTAGACCTTATAGGTATGTAATTCAATTAGTAGTACACGATATGTTAAGAAACACAATCGAAGATTACATTAAAGGTTTCTTACAATGTTAAGTACATTGGGATGTTGAAATCCCTCTATGACATTGTGTAGAATATGGAGGTTTTTGGTAGGCCTACTTAAATAAAAAATAAACACAATATTACCAAATTGAAAAATGGAATTTAAGCTAAAAAATAAAACAAATTCAAACAAAGATAATATATATAGCAATTTGGTCAGTTAATCCAAAATACCAATGCTCACCTATTGTTGGTAGTAAAATATGTTTTCTCTGATAATGACATAGCCCCACTGTACACAATTGGCTCATATGCACTATAAACAACCCAGTAAATCTTTTGTGACGAATCAGGACTACCCCGGTGTACTGGTCCAAACAACCTCTGTTACCCTGCGGCAATGGACCATTAGGTCCTTTGCAGATCATCCACTGTGATGATGATACCAGAAACATCAACAAACAATGACCTTCAAGTTTAAAATTAAGGCAAACTAAGTAAATTCTCAATTTTAACAATTATTATATACTATAAAAGGAACTTATAATTCTTTGGAGTTAGACAATGTGTTAAATGTAGACAATATATTATATATTTACTAATATTAATATATGTTTCGCATTAAAATAGGGCGAATGCTATGACTCATCACCATGGAAATCACTATTCAACCTCCACAACGACCTATGGAGACTTTAGGAGAGAAAGCCGTACAAAGGGAAAAGGAAGAGTTGGGTATGTTATAGGAATATGTAGGCACATAGTGTTATCGATTCTAAACAGAAATATTAAAGGATAAGTCTCATGTTTTAACTTTATTTTTAACAATTCATAACATGACTTTTATCTCCTATAGTTTTTAGCGCAAACTACAGGACATGCAAACATAGGCATAACACTGTTTAGTAGTATACGGAATTTATTCGAAAGCGCCCTCGAATAAACGCCTTCTCAAAAACCCTTCTCAATAATAAAGGGTTTATTCAAATATTTACGGTACACAATATTGCAACAGTGGCATGTAAAAACTATTATGCTGGTACACAGTACTGCCCCGACGGTCGTCGGCCAACACACCATGGAACACGCGCAGCGGATTTTTCAATGAAGATCCGCTCAATCTAACACATCGACAATCAGCAGACGGTCGTGTTGCCAAGCGCTCACATACGGTAGAGATGAATCATTGGCCAACAAATGTACGACACAGTGTGCGCCGGAACACAGTGTGTGCAATGTAGATTACTTTTATTTTTGTTCATCTGAAAATATAATTTGAAATTTGAAAAAAATATAGTTAACAAGGTCATCACACATTATTCTGTCTTATCTTATCTGTGTGGTAGTATGTGTGGAGGGTTTGTTTGGGTGTGCGAGGCTGGTGTGTAGATACGACGTAATTTGAAATTATATTCCTTTTTACAGAGATTTTGCACCGACCCCAAATAGGCCTCCTAATTATCAATTAGATGGAGGAAGATGCCATTACGCTGAAACGAAACCCATTGTAAAACCATGTAAGTACGAAGGTAGTCGACACAACTATAAAAAACAAACCTTTTCAATATTCAGTAGATTTGACCTTAAATAAAAAAGGTATTTATTTGACGCTTTTACATTATACTGTAATACCAGTGGCGGACTCAAGGGGGACATGTTGCTCACCCCCCCCCCCCACCACCATTTAACAAAAATAAATTTAAAATTAATGGAGAAAGTGATTATATTCAAATTTCAGTCTGAGATTGCCATTTACTGCCACCTAGCGGTGCCATAATCATAATTTTTCTTACCTCAGTCTCCACCATTGTCGGGCTGAGGTGGGTTACTTACGTAAAATAAAAACTTAAATTCAATATGTCTGCAATACAAAATGTTTTCATTCTTTGCAGTAAATATGAATGATCTCAAGAAAATACATCAGACGCAGTCGCCTAATGACGTGGTGCATATGTTATCCAACCGGGCCGACATGCTCAAAGCACTCTTAAATGAAAAAAAAATTAACAATGACGTCACTGAAATTCTACTCAGGATTTTTGTAAGGGTATTTGAGTACAAAACATCTAAAAAAGTTTCAGAAAAAATAAAAGCAGTAATAGATATGTTAAAAGACAGTACATTTTTTAAGAGTGTACTTCAGTTATATACAGCAAATTTAGGAGATAAATCAAACACAAAAAACCCAAGTCAAATTGAAAAAAAGATAGCTCTCCTTTCGATATTTCTACGAGGGTTCATTCCTGGACCTGAATGCGAAGTGAAAGATCTCGAAATGCATATAACACTCCTTGACGCCTCTAGTAAAGCCTTGTTTGTACAACGAAATTTGTCACAAGAAGCTGTTATTGAGGTAGCACGTTTAAAAAAAGAAGTGGACAAATGCATTACTGAAGCAAAGGAAGAAGACAAGAAGAGACGACAACATGCCTCTGCCATCCGAGAAGGTATTTTTGATGGCCCACCGCCTGATGACTATCGGGATATTCCGATATTACCAACCAAAGATGACCTCCAGTCAATGGAACCACCGTTCCTTCGGCCTAATAAAACTAAAGGAAGTTACTCAAATCATATTCATTATCTCGATGTTCAATTCCGATTGCTGCGAGAGGACTTCATTGGCCCTTTACGTGATGGAATTCAAACACACTTGGCTAATGTAGCAAATCCTCTTCCACGTAACCAGAGAAAAAGGAATACAGATGTTCGTCTGTACTATGACGTTCAAATTGACCATCCTGTAATTTCTGAAAACGGGGTACATTATCGCGTTAAATTCAGTCTCGGTAACTTAACGCGTGTAAAGTGGCAGAATACAAAACGATTAATTTTTGGCTCACTTGTCTGTTTATCACATGACAATTTTCAAACTCTTGTTTTTGGAACGGTTGGCAATAGAGAAGAAGAATTACTACGCCATGGCCGAGTTGATCTTAAGATCCATAATATTGAAAACGTAGAAAATACACGTGTATACACTATGGTCGAATCAACAGCATTTTTTGAGAGCTACAGGCCTGTCCTGCAGGTACTTCAACAGTTCAATGAAGAATCTATACCGATGGAAAACTACATTATTCGGGCTTCACACAACATAGAACAACCAAAATATCTGCGTAATAAGAGCGGCCTAATGTACGATATTAGTTCTTTGATGAAACAAGAAATAAGAACTTACAATAGGGATAGACGACGACCCATGGGCCTTCGTCACGAAAATAGAATTAACATACTAGACGACAATGCATGGCCCGAATTTAACAAACTAACACTTGATGAATCACAGTTAAGTGCTGTAAAGGCAGCATTGACAAAAGAGCTTGCGGTTATTCAAGGGCCACCAGGAACTGGAAAAACATACATTGGATTGAAAATTGTTGAGACTCTTCTACGTAACAAATCACATTGGTCGCCAAATAATGATGAGTATGCAGAATATGTTGAACATAAAAGTCCTATAATGGTGATATGTTATACAAACCATGCGCTAGATCAATTTCTTGAAGGTATTCTTGAATTTTCTCCAAAGAAGTTAGTCAGAATCGGTGGACGATCTAAAAGCGAAGAACTTGCACGTTTCAACCTGAGAGTTTTATCAAAAAAGTGCAGACGTAGATCAGATAATTTCAAAAAGATTATAGATGCCATAAGTGACCAAATGATACAGGCTGAGGAGATGATAAAATTGTGCAACAAATACATATTAAGTGAATATACCCTTGAAGCTGTTATAAATGAAAATCATTTCAGATGTCTACAGGACTCAAGAGAAGAATATTTGGTGGACGGAAATCGTTCAACTTTACCTACATGGCTTGGTCTTCTTTCCACTTCAGATGAATTTGAAAAGACAGAAGACGTTGCAGATGCTGACGACGAGATTAAAGAAGAACAGGGTGATGTTTCTAACACAAAGAACATTACGACTGAATTCGACATGCTAATGTATCAAAGGGAGTATGATGATACAAGTGATAGAAAAGATTATGAAACAAGAAAGAAATCGGTTTTGCGCACCCTATACACTAAACTCGCTTATAATCAGGAAATGAAATGCAGAGATTCACCATTGAAAGAGCATTATGCGACATTGATAAAACAACTATCCATCACTGATGATGAAATGGATGAACAGGAGGCCAACAGACTTGTCAATATTCGCAAGTTATCTCTGAATAATCGATGGCGTCTCTACCGATATTGGCTAACCCAGTACAAAGGTACATTGCGTAAAATTTTATTCAATCAGCAGCACAGTTATGACCAATTAGTAGGCAGGAGAATTCATGAGCAGGACCACGAAGCTAAATGTGAAGTTATAAGGGATGCAGATGTAGTCGGTATGACAACGACCGGTGCTGCTATGAATAAAGAGCTCCTGAATGCCATTCGACCGAAAATTGTCATTGTTGAAGAAGCTGCAGAAATACTAGAAGCACATATAGTAACAAGCCTGACAAATCAATGCGAACACCTTATTCTTATTGGAGACCATCAACAATTAAAGCCTAATCCTACAGTATACAAACTTGCTACCAAATTTCATCTGGATACTTCACTCTTTGAAAGAATGCTTACAAACGATGTCCCCTGTCAGAGACTGTCATCTCAACACCGCATGCGACCAGAGATATCGAACATCATGAGGAAACACTTTTACAGTCATCTCCTTGATGACGATTCGGTAAATCACTTTGATAATGTTATGGGAGTGAGCCATAACTTGTTCTTTATAAATCACGACATCAAGGAAGAGTCTGTGGAGGATATTTTGAGTAAGTCAAACGTTCACGAAGCTGAATATTGTTTAGCTCTTGCAAATTACTTCTTCCAACAGGGTTACGAGGCATCATGTATCACCATCCTGACTACCTATACGGGACAGGTGTTAAACTTGAAAGGAAAACTCAGAGATAAGAGGTATGCCTGTCTTGGTGGTATTTATGTTACTGCAGTCGATAATTACCAGGGGGAAGAAAATGATATCATACTATTGTCTTTAGTAAGGAGTAACGAAGCTGGGAACATCGGTTTTTTAAAGGTCTCAAATAGAATGTGCGTAGCATTGTCGAGAGCCAGAAAGGGTTTATTCTGTATTGGTAACTTCACACTTTTAGCGGAAAAGAATGACCTCTGGATGAAGATAGTGAACGATATGCGATCTTCAGGTCGTATCGAAAATCATCTTTTGTTGCACTGTCACAACCATCCAGCGACGAAGGTTAAAGCGTTTATTGCAAAAGACTTCGAAAAATGTCCATTAGGAGGATGTAACCGTATGTGCGAAACTCGCCTCGAGTGTGGTCATGTATGCCCTAAGTATTGCCACCCTAAAGATCCACATCATGAAAAATACGAATGTAGAGAACCATGTGTCAGAACCTGTGATCGCAGTCATCCATGCAATTATTTGTGCTTTATAAAGTGCCCTCCGTGTACAGTCATTGTCAGTAAAGCTCTGCTTGATTGTTCCCATGAAGCTAATATACAGTGTGCCAAATATAACCAGCCAATTGATTGCATGGAGCCATGTGAAAGGACATTAAAGTGTGGCCACATATGCAGACTTAAATGTTTTGAGAGTTGCACCTCGCGGAGATGCTTAGAAATTGTTAATAAATCATTTGATCCTTGTGGCCACGACATTCAAGTAGAATGCTACATAAACTCATGTCAACTACCCTGTGAAAAATTGTTAACTTGTGGTCATGTCTGTCAAGAAAAATGCGGATATATGTGCACAACCAAATGTAAAAAACTTACAGATAAGACATTTCAGTGTGGACACACTGTAAATGTCCCTTGCTTTACACCTTCCTGTATTTTGCCATGCCCACGTGAAAGACTGTGTGGTCACCCATGTCCTGGACTATGTGGTGAGCCGTGTGGCGACTGTTTGGTTGAAGTCAGAAAAGAACTTCCATGTAGACATTTGAAGATGTTGTTTTGCTATGAAAATGTTGAAAGTGTTACTTGTAAAAAAATGTGCACTAAGACATTACCATGTGAACACCCATGTAAGTTAAAGTGTTATGAAATGTGCGATGCTACTTTATGTACTAAACTGGTTAAAAAAAAGCTGAAATGTGAGCATGAGAAAGAGGTACCTTGTAATGTAAATCTTGAAACATTATACAAAGAAAAAGATAGACACTCGCGTTATGAGAGTTTGGTAACCCGTGCCACATTTCTCCGTAGCAAGTTTTCAAGACTACCAAAGCAAATGGAATTATTAAACTGTAACGTGGAAGTTATTTTAACTTTGGGATGTGGACATGAAATCACAATCGAGTGTTATGAATCATCAAATATCGATAAAATTAAATGCAAGATAAAGGTTATTGAAACACTAGATTGCGGACACGACGTCACTCGTGAGTGTTCAAAAATCGGTGTATGTTTTGAAATGTGTTCAAGGCTGTTATCATGTGGACATAAGTGTAAAGAGGCTTGCGCTAATCCGTGTACAAGTCAATGTACTGAGATTGTGAAGAAGAAACTAAAGTGCGGGCATAATAAAACTGTGAAATGTTATGTAGATGTCACAGAGAATGTCACTGAGGGTGAGGCAGCTTGTAATTTTAAGATAAAGGTCCAACTACCTTGTGGACATGAAGAAACACAACTTTGTTGCAGGAGTCATCTACCTATTATATGCAGTAACCGATGTTCCAAAAAGCTGTCGTGTGGTCATTTTTGTACGAAGAAATGCTCAAAAGAATGTTCAATCGATAGTTGTAAACAGGCATGTACTGCCATATTAGCCTGCGGACATAAATGTAAAGGAAACTGTACAGAGTGCTCACACGGACGGGCACATAGTACATGCCTCCAAATTTGCAGAAAGACGCTTATCTGCGGTCACGTTTGCCAACAGACATGCTCTATTACTCCATGTTCACCATGTAAAAAACAGTGCAATTCTACTTGTCCACACAGAAAATGTCGTAGAGCCTGTGCTGAAATGTGTGAACCATGTAAATCCCCATGTGAGTGGAAATGCCCCCATTTAAAATGTACAAACGCATGTGATGAGATGTGTAATCGTGAGAGATGCAATGAACCGTGTCACAAGACTCTCAGATGCAAACATAAATGTTTAGGTCTTTGTGGTGAACCTTGTCTCCGTAGTTGTTTAAAATGTGATCCGGCTAGATATGATCCAGCTACAGCAAAGGGAAATAGACCAAAATATGTCTACTTGTATGATTGTTCCCACGCAGTTGAAGTTTTAAAAATGGATGCATACATGGATACAGTTGAAGGTTTGCAACGAAAAGAATGCCCCATATGTGACACAATCATCAGATATAGTACAAGATATGGTAATGTGCTAAAAAATATTGATGTAAAAATTGCATCGATGAAGCGCATGATGTTTGCTGAGCGATCAATGCAACAAGTGCAAGAAAGACGAAAACAGATTATTGACAAATTGTCAGTCCTAAAAACAATTGATCCGAGAAAACTATTAGATGAAGTAAACTCACGCTATGGAGTATCATATGATAGAATGCTTGTAATTAACATCGTGATCACAATACTCGAAAAAATAGAATTTATTCGTATCGACTTAAATCAACAAAATGATAATATTGGTAGTCAACTGAGCAATCGCCATATATCTCAACAATTAGATAAAGTTGAAAAAATAGTTTTGAATTTCACTAATAGTGTTTCTAGACAGGTGTTGGTTGATTTGTATTCAGACTTGCAACGCTTGAATACTTGCACCCAGTTAAGAAATCGGGAATATCAGGGTAACACTACTTCTGAAGATTCCACAAAGATCAACAACATGTTATCGATTATGCTTTATACGAAGATACCGGTAACTCTTGAAACTAGCCTCGATGCTTTTAGTCTGATTGGACCAGAAAGCGTAGAAGAATTATCAAAAGAAACATTAGATGTGGTTGAGAAAATCGTTAATACAGGTTCAAGTTTTTGTCAGGACACTTGGAAAACATGTGCGATGGGCCATATACTGGCTAGGAATGGAAATGAAGGAAACGTGCAGAACTGTCCAGAATGCAATACTTCCAAGATTTTTGAAACCACTCAACAGTTTAATCAATCGAGAGGGTTTTCAGAAAATACGAAGGTAGTGAATCAAAATGTTCATGAAAAAGGCGTTAGAAATTTGAATCAAGTAGACAATCGTGATTTGAAAGTCGACAATAATCAAAATCAAAAGATATTGTCGAAGAATCAACGTCGGCGACAGCAGAGACAAATCCAACAGGAACCTAAAAATGAAAACGTAAACAAAGGTTTAAAGGTTTCGACAGACACTCGTACTTCCTCTCATCCTCAACGACAAGGAAAAGATTCGCCTTTTAATAATATGAATGTTGAGAGAACTCGAAGAAGTCACCAACAGCAGAGTAGTAGTGCACAGTCAGGTAGCAAAGCCATCAACAAAAATGTCAGTAAAAAAACTGAGAAATTGCAAGATGAACGGAAAAAAGAAAGCAACAAATCTGTATATAGCACTAGTCAAGGGAGAAACTCGACTAACCAGACTCGTAAACCACCAGCGGAGGGTGAAAGTACTCGAACGAAACAGCGACAGCAGAGCAGTAGTGCACACACAGGTACCAAAGCCAGTAACAAAAATGTCGACAACCAACCTGAGCATTTCCGAGATGAACGGACAAAAGAGAACAACAAAGCTGTATCCAGCACTACCCAAGGGAGCAAATCGACTAACCAGACAAGTAAACCAGCAAACCCAAGACGAAGAAATAGAAGCAGAGGCAGAGGTAGAGGTAGAGGCTCATCATTTAAAAATTAAGATATAAAAATGAAAATTTAGGCTGACAAGAAATTAGCATATTGCGAAAATGTATATCCGTAGCGTCCTTCAAGGGCCTCTAATAAAAGGTGTCACAATTATCATCGGAATTATTCTAATTTTAATTTTATATGAACAAGATTTTTTTTTAAAATTAAATATTATATTATTTGGAACGATTTACTCTAGTTAGTAGATTCTTGCTTGTAATTTATTACAGTTTGTAAGCTCCTAAGGACACCAGGCTATAGCACGAATATTACTGTACATTTCTATTTTTATAATCCAAATATTCAGGTTTTAATTATATGAAACTTGCTAGAATATAGTCGAGGTTGATTATATGGTTAGGTTAGTTGTGCAACAAAACGAATGTTAAATGGTAACATTTAAAATCTTCAGTTTGCACATTTTTTTAATTTACTTTTTCCCAATGTCTTTTTTTAATTCTAAGTTTAGATCAATCAAATGTTAAAAGTTAATCAAACAACTAGATATAAAATTTCATCAGGTGACCGTAAATTCAACACATTTTGTATCAATGAACTTATTGAAAATAAAGTACTTAAGACTTCAATTAATTCAACCGATTTTTGATGTTTCAATCTTTATTAGATCAACATCATAATATTTGAAAATAAATACAGCTGTCATTAAAATCTGGTATGACAGAATATTTGAATATCATTGAATTAGCCATTTACTATTCTCATCATAATAAGATAAGCTTAAAACGTGTATAATATTTTATTTCTGTTGATTGTTATGTTTAATAGTCGGGCACACACTGCGTCGTAAGATGGTCGAAAGACTGTCGGCTGACGAATGTTATCTGATCTCAGTGAGCGCTTTACGACGGCTGCCGATTGTCGAGGGTGGCAGTGGAGTGGATTGTCAAAACAAAGCTTCGCGCACCACGTCGCGTTAAATTTTCCTACAGAATCGCATTAGCCGACGAGCGTAGGCCCAGTGTGTGGCGACAGGCTTTAGTAATAAATTTAATTCATATTAGTTGGCCTATAGTTTTATTTCCTGCATTATTGAGGGCTTTCTAAACTTTTATTGAGAAATATAGGTACACGTTTTGTTAATAGAATTTTTCAGGAGTATTTTGATTGTGTGTGTGTGCCAAAGGGTATAGCATGCTACTTTCTTCATTCTTCAAGATAATTTTTTTTTAAATTTCCTTCACATACAACAGCAAGTACACTCGCCACTTAAGTTTGGAATGATGCTTTATAAATAGTCTCTTTATGAGGCCTAGGGAGTACAGTTCTTTTTGGTGGTGAGAAAATCCTGCTGCTGAGACAGGAATTGAACCCAGAACCCTGGGATTAGAAGGCAAGCATCTTAACCACCAAGCTATTCAGCTCCACTCGAATTAAACATTTATCGATACATATACATCACTACAGTTCTAAACTGGTTAAGAAGTGTAGATTTGTAGGTGTTCAAGATATAGCATGTTAGCTGTTCCTCACTCTTTAAAAAATAAAGCATTCAGTGATTTATATAATCTATAAGTATAGTTGATTGGTCAAATTGAATAACAAAGTATTTGTTCATTGTCTTTTCCTGTAGTGGTTTAAATCGAGATTCTTGGCACAATGAAGGGTACATTTTGATTCCACATACATATATGCTTATATGCAGTATATAAGAATAAACTATTATTATTATAAATTATTATTATTATTATCATTATTATTTTTTTATTATATACATAAACCAGTAGAATTATAGTATAATTAATAATTTTAATGTTATAAGTCATATTGTATTCCAATGATGATGATGATAATGACAATGACTATGATGATGGTAATAGACCTAATATTATTGCAATACTTACTGTGTAGTATATTTATATGGTATGAAATTTTAATGTTTATATTTATTCTATTGCTAATTTTAATTTAGTTTGTAACTGATTGGCGACCCACTCGACAGAGATCTTGAATCTCTTTTTTCCAAGTCTCATTTTGCTTTTCTTATATTTGTATTTTTTAATGATTTTTAATTAAACAAGTAAATATAATGAAATGAAATAATTAATTCTAACCGGTGATCAATGAAGAGGTACCCGAATAGTAAATGTCTATCGTCAGAATTATCGTGGATATGACAATTGGGGTACATGGTAACAGTGTTAGCGCATGTTTATCTTCATTTACAATTTCTTAATTACAGTTTCCCATGCGTGTTGTTCATTGTGATTATGGATGTACTGACGAAACCCAGTTTTATTCTTCTTGGATAAAACTGTCAAATATAGTAGATATGAAAGTTCGGTTAGAATGAGCTTTCGAAAAAAGTATATCAACATACTCTACGAACAACAATACGATTGATTGTTTCACAGAAGTATACTAGGACTATGGTATGTTTTCAGCGGCAATGTACTTAAAACCACTTGTTAAAGTGTTATTTGTGTTGGTATGAATAATGCATAACATTGGTGGCACAACATGTGTCGTAACGGTATTCTATTGATGTAAAGGATGGATCATTTAAAAAATGTGTATAACTTACGGAATTATTACAAATGTACTCAAAACAGAAATGGAAATGTTATTTAAGATAAACAATACTTTAGATGTTCGGCGTTTTGTATTAAGCCATATTTTTAGCCTGCACTGAAACTGGGGTTAAGGTAATGGTTATTATGTGTCAGGCCTACCTCCATACATAGCGTCGTTATTTTAAATCTTTAAAAGGATTTCTTTAAGCACAGTTTTCATGAAATTGTTACAGTGTTTTGCTGCAATCTTTACACGTGATGCGAATTTAAAAGATAAGTGGAGTATGATATTGACATGATGATGATATTATTTGAAGGTTTGGCATGGTGAATTAACAATAATATTAAATGCTTGCAATAGAGCACATCAAGAGTTTTGAAATGAACTTCTGTTTTGTTGAGTGAGTCTCGACGTTTCGATTGAGTTGATTTAATCGCCATAAAGGAAAATAATATTAATGACAATTGAAGTTAAATTAAAAAGGATCCATACAACTTCAAATGAAAAAAAACCCCTTTAAACCAAAAAGGCACTTTCAAATAAGAACACAATCAAGAGGATGATTGATTGTTTTATATATTTACAGTAGACCTAATGTAAAATCCTTTAAAATAAAATAATACTGTATAATCAAAATGTGTTATCAATATGGACATCAGGGCATCATTTTCATTGCTTTTATTATTTGATTTTATTCGTACTAACAAACAACAATAAAAACTGTTAACATGTTAAAATACATCTAAATTCTAAACAATCGACGATTGGTTGCTCTTTGATCACGTATTACTATAAAGCCCAGTTTGTTGAGACACTCTGTGAAAGGTCAAACACCTTAAAGCATTTTTAATTATGTTCACCGAGTTTCCGATGCTCTGGATCTGAATGAATATTTCTCAACGCCCCTAAACGGAGCAAAGCGAGTAAGGTTGGTGGCACAGGTAGTTTCTGGACTATAGATTCTTCAGGTGGTCAAATTATAGCCGTCTATAATATACACATATACGTATTCAACAAAAATAATGCCCAGTATGTCACACCACAAAGATATGGTAATGTGTTTAAAAGTATATTATGTATTTATACTGTATGTACAGTATTACAAACTCATTCGCAATGAAAAACAGAATGATGCTGCAAAATTAACGAAAATAGTACTCATCGTACACTTGTAAAAATGTTGATTGTCCCTTTAGAAATCATTATCTGGCTATAACAGTAAGGTAATATTGAAATAAGGCCTTCAGATTTTGCTACTACTGTCAATGGGCCAGTGTTTGGGATTCATCTTTGTAACAGCTACGTTGAAACTTGAAACAACTCCATATAGACACAATTATATCTTGCCAATCTTTATTAAATTAGGAATCATATAAAAATTATATATATATTATACCATTATTTTGATATGTGGTATGACAAGATACCGATATGTAAACATTTTAATGTAAAGTAATAAAGAGTTTAGTTTTCTTCCTTCTGACAAAAACTGTTTTTGTGACAGCACTGGATTTTCTATCATGACTTAAAAAACATCTTCACTACCTAAGCCTTGTATTTTGAGATAATAATTATGTTCTATAATAATAATTATAATAATAATAATAATTTATCTTTCTGAGGATTCTTTCTAACTTCTGGTTTTCGTAATTTTTAGTAGTTTTTACTAACTTTCTATTATATAATCCTCCCATTTGTGGATTCATATCAATAGTTAATTATTTTTTCTCCAGCGATCAATTTAGGATAAATTGGTGTCTTCTAACTTTCTTTAGATCTTTGCTGTATTTCAGGATTCACCTCAATAGCTTTCTCCCAGTTCTGACCATCAAACGTTTCCACCAGGACCTTATCTACTGTTCCAAATTCTAAGCAGTGAGGCATTATTCCTGTGAAATCAATAAAACAAACTTAATGTATATACTTTTCTTTATGTTTTTACTTATACACATTTTATCATCCTTTATTGATAAAAATTTGACTTCTAAAACCTAAATATCACTTTAGTTTTAAGTAATAAATAACAGCAGATATACAATAACAATGATAATATAGCTTTTTGATCAAGTATACATCAACACTAAATAGTGAAATATTAGTAATATTGTTACTGATGAAACACTATTAATAATTGATAATTATATTTATAGTACTATTTGTAGTATTAATCAATTTATTATCGATATGGTAGAAAAGGCTAAAAAGCTGAACACCCTTTTATTAGTATTCATTGTTTATATTCATCGGGTTATTTTAACACTGTGTTCATCCCTGGTCATCAAACCACGATTGTATATTGTAGAGTGGAATGTTTGGAAAAGGCCTACTAATAACCAGTTATAGCCTTCTGCAATACCTTCTTCATACTGCTGTGCCCATAATTCTAATATACATTACCTTTGCCATCTGGATTTGACCTCGGTGTGTAGAAACTTTGTACACCACAAATCTTACAAAATGTATGTTTAGCTTTATGCGTGTTGAAGGTATAGCATGTTATCTGGTCTTCACCCTACAAAGGAGTTAAACATTTATTGAGAACATGTGTACTCTAATGTTAAAATGTGTATATTTGTAGTGTGGACATACACTGATGAAAGGTATTAAAATTCTTGTAAACAAAATGTTGTTTGAAAAAATGATATGTACTCAGTGGTAGAATTGGCTGTGATATGAGACACATCATACCAAAACCAGTGTATGTCATTAAACCGAGTAATTAGCATAAGAATGCGGCAGTATTGTATACTTCAGTACAGAGAAGCCGTAACACTTATACGCATAACTTCGCCAACAGTAAGTAAAATAAAGCCTTGTTCGCACTGGATGCCCTAAATATATAGAACAATCATACATTATGGTAATTTAAAAATACATCATTTTTGTGAGTGGACTGCATTGTGAGAAAAATACCACATTCACACAAGAAAAAATGTTAAACTTGCCCTATGCTTTATGTTTGGGAAAAATTTGGCATCCAGTACGTTCATAGCATCTGTGCATAGATGTGTATAAGAGACAGGAAGAAGACAAAATGGATTCAGGCAAAAAAACAAAAAAAAACCGAAACTGGACATACGATTGAAACGCATGCGTGAGGTACCGAAGGTCATGAACTCAGGAAGTTTTAACCGTGTTCGTTCGGATTGGACTTCTTGACCAGCGTGGTTAGTTTAACTGAGACCATGGTAAGTTTTACTGGGCAGGCTGAGGTCGGTAAAATTAACCATTCGGCTTGGTTAATTTAACCCTGAGGGAATTGTAACCGACGTTCGGATTGGATTTTTTTTGGTAAATTTAGCCAGTGACTCGGTTAATTTGACCAAATTAAGTCCAGTGCGATAGGGGCTTAAGCCATCATTTTAGACCTTATAATGTGGAAAATATGAATATATTAATAAGTTCTTGTTTTTGTAACTGATACTGGTTTTGGCATGGCAAGTCCCATATGATTATAACAAATAAATAACTGTTGGTATTGTACTTACCTGTAGTAATTTGAATTTAGAGTTTGGCACAATGAAGTGTATGTTTTGCTTCTTGTCACATATACTGCAACTACATAATAAAAAAAAAAAGAAGAAATCAATTCAGTGTGTATGATTTAAAAGTGTATGCAAGATCTTGTTAAAAAATCAGAAGCAGTTTACTACATATAATGCACTAGTCTTCATTACCTGGTCCTTATATACTCAGTTGGTAGGAAATAGAGTGAGGTTTGGGGTTTAAATCATGATGTTAACATATATTCTTGTTCTCAACATTAATCTGATTAGATAATGTTGATAGATATAATTTGCTGATTTAAGAATCTTTAAAAATATCCATGTGCAGGAATTTACAATTTTCGTGTGGTCACCTTCAATCAAATTGACTACGAATTGTTCTTGCAATTTGAATTTTTACATTACCAGGACTACTTAAAACAGGCAGTGGCTTGTGTTACACCAGTCTGAATCCAGTTCCTAATTTTGATTGCATGTTATTGTCCTAGTCCAATCAATACAAACAATATCACCTAATCAGTAACGATTTTAGTCAATGCCTTTAAAATATTTCGGAAATTGGTCCGTGACTACTGCAGGAGCCGAAGAGAGGTGGTTAGTAGTTTTATTATCACATCTTTCCACAAGGACATGGGCTGAACCTGAGCACCAATGCAACTCCATACCCTTCACAACTGGACCTTTACGGAGTGTCAATCAAACTCAACAACTGACCAATCACAACAATGCAAGAAACATGCACATGAATAACAAACACGTGTTGTCCCACAAAAGAAGGTGTACAGGTACATTTTACACTGGCTATGTTCTCACACGGCAGCTAACGGTTAGCAGGATCCGGATCCTGCTAACCGTTAGCTGCCGTGCGTCCATACAAGCAAATCCCGATCCGGATACCAAGAATATGATCGAATCACTGGCCAATAAGAAACTGGAAATTGTAAACGCGTACGTGTGATTGGTTGATGATAGAAACGCACTCAACGTGCTAACTGATAGCGCTTGCTAACCGTTAGCAATATCCGGATACCGCTAACGGTGAGTGCTAACCGATCGGGCGTTCTCACACAGACGCTAACGGTTAGCGCTAATAACAGTTAGCTCCCGATCCAGATACTAGGGCTCTTGTGAGAACCAGGCTGCTATCTTTTCGTGGGGCCTTAGCAACAATATCCAAGGGGTGGGATTTTGCAAAAAGATCCATTTACAGACAGATATGGACCTTTACCGAGAAGACTAATACCCTATTCAGACTACACTCTGTTGGGATCGGTTGCAATGTAATCGGTGGTAATCCAGAACTGATAAACTCTCGATCGCAATCAACGAAGGTATTCAGACCAACAAACAAAATTTACATTCTAGGGCCTAGGCCTCCGATGGCTAGGCTTATGTCGACTGACCTCAGCCAAACAGTGCCTGTGGAATTCGTTGTGATCAGATTCCGTGGTAATCGGGAGTAATAAAGATTGTAGCACCCAATCACAACGGGTAACAATTGCGATATCGATTACATATTGACTACTATTGGTGAGCTTTCACACACGATTATACTTTGCGATTGGGTGCGATTGGATGTCACCACTGCTACAACCGATCGCAATGCGATGCTAGTCAAGTCTAAATGGGGTATTAGTTTGAACCAACCGAACGCTGGACAACAATCTTGAAGCATGGGCTGTAGTTAACAGCACCCCTGCCCACTTAAACTCTCCCAATTTTTAATAGTCAATTGATTGGTTATCACTTACTTGCATTTCACTGCTTTAATAATTTTTGGTGCCTGTACTTGGAACTTCACTGCCCCACAATGACATCCACCGAGATGTGTCACAAGTTCCTCTGACATGCCCTAAATATATAGAACAATCATACATTATGGTAATTTAAAAATACATCATTTTTGTGAGTGGACTGCATTGTGAGAAAAATACCACATTCACACAAGAAAAAATGTTAAACTTGCCCTATGCTTTATGTTTGGGAAAAATTTGGCATCCAGTACGTTCATAGCATCTGTGCATTTGTGTATGTAAGATGATTAAATGTTGTACATTGATCTACACAATGATAACAGGGTGCACCTTATTTTTCACTACATCGAGTATCTCAGGCATAGGCGGGTGCAGGGGGAGTGGGTTAAAGCACTAAAAATGATCAAGTTTTCATTGGAATATACATTTTAGTAGGCCTACGCCATTATCATTGACCAAAAAAGTGTCCAAGAACACTTAACTAAGCCTACACAGTGTGTCCCACAGAAAATTTAGTATGCCTAGCTTGGGATCTGTACTAGCTATACTGTTCCAGGCCTAGTAAAAGTGAGCTACCACTAGAGCCTATGGGTTGAAATGCCATTCATTGAATGGCATTCATTGAGGGACATACACGAATTGGTTACCTGGTACAATAAATAGGCCTCTAGCCTGGCCCTAGTCTAGCCTAGGCCTACAATACAGGACAGGTAGGTAGTGCCTTGTCTTGACATGAATGAAATAATGAAAGATTGTGTAGGCCTAGGCCTAAGTCTAGCTTAAAAAGTCATGTAGGCCTATAGTGACAGCAGTTCGATTAACCTATAATAATAATTATTCTAGAGAGGAATTTACCCGGCCTCTATTAACCGCTTACCTGATTCCTCCTCCTCGCTCGTCGATTCCGGGGGCTGTCCCGGCGTGTGACGTGTTCAACGACGTAGAGAGAGAATAAAATGACGTCATCACTTTCCCATAAGTTCGGACTAAATAAACCATGAATAAACACACTATCCTATACAGTGCATAGCCCTAGTTGTCTTTGGTTGTCTCAGATGAGGAAGGGGATTGCTTAAGGAGTTTCAAAAAACATGGAATTGCTTGGTTTTAAAGTCAGATTCCGGAGGAAAACATTTTTTTAATATGTTGTAGAACTGATTTTCTAAGACAGAAAAAAGTTGTTTGACGAAAAACTGAGGAACGGTGAAGAAGATACAGATTTTTGAATATTTAAAAACTGGGGGAAAAGGGGGCGTAACCGCCCATTTTTATACCTTTTTCCCCCAGTTTTTAAATATTCAAAAATCTCATTCACCGTTGCTCAGTTTTTGATCAAACTACTTTTTTTGTCTTAGAAAAATCAGTTCTACAACATATCAAATTTTTTTTTTCCTCCGGAGCCTGACTTTAACACGTATTTCAAAAAATCAATAACAGCAACAAGTGGCACAAATCCATCTGGGCCTCTAATGTATTTTATTTTGGTGTTCGAGGGTTTATTTATGAGAGTCATAAGTACAGTATTATATGTCAACTTAAGGCCAAACAAAAAATATGTTGTGTTGCCCTCCGCGACCGACCGAAGATTTCCAAAAAATCGGGTCGGCTTTTTTTTTTTTTTTAAATTTGGCTCAACCACAAATTTGAGAAATACCACTTCCGAAATTAACATATAGAACATAAAAATCTAAAAAAGACATGTAATTTTACGAAAATCGGGCCATTTTACAGTATATGCAAGCGTAAAATCGGATAGAAGGCATTATTTTGAGAACCGAGCGCGACGACGATACATACATGCACACAATATCGGATCGCTCGCGCTGAGCTGTCAAGTAGCCACGACCAGATCTAGGCCTAATTTTTGTCTTTACTGCTGTACAACTATAGTGTTTGATTGAATCAAAAATCGTATTCATTACCTTACTACAGTATATTGGACAATCAATAAAAACAGGCTTAGGTCTAGCCATCGCTTAAAAACCGGTACATATCTAGACATTTTCGACTCCGTTACGGTTTTAGGCCAACCATAAACGAAATATTTTTCTCTTTTTTTCTCGAAGTAAAGTTTTCTTCGATCGTTTTACATAGAGGGCGCTTGGTTGGACATTTTTCATAGCCACAGTATTGTTTTGCTCGACCTGCCCGCGCGTGATCGTGTGAATCGGATACACATTATTATTTTACGTTTCGAAGCCAAATAAATCTTTCTTTAAACTGATTTATTTTTGTTAAATTTATTTAAATATACACTTGGTTAGCACAGTATTTATTCCGTCATTACTTTGAATACATTTTGTTTGTCAAGCTTGCCATCGTTCTATCATGGTGCCTACGAGCTATTTTGTTACTTTATTTGTTTATTGTGTAAAAAAATAATTAAAAATAAATTAAATATAATAGACATCTGGATCGACAAATTACAAGTAAAACATCCGTCATAATTAATACACTAGCTGATGAACTTTATTTCTTGGATAAAATATCACTGTTTGTTATTAACATTTCCCCAAAAGCACATAAATACATAATTTACATAATAAATTTCAAACACAAACATTGTAAACATACTATGAAAAGTACGGTCAATCCGTGGTACTTTGAGAGTAGCTAAGGTTAGATCTATCACATGATCTTATAGATAATTACAACTCTTTTCCCTCAATTTTTATCAAGAATAAATATTTTCAAATATGCAAATTATAAAATTTTAACAGGTTAAAATGCAAAACACATACATTTAATATAATTTTTTGAAAATATTTTAAAATTTGAGCAAACAACTGAATCAATAATATGGCAATACAACCATCGTTATACTGCAGGCCTGGCCTAGATTTTATAGATACTGTACACATAATAATAATCATCAAAGTAATAATATTAATAAAAATAACAATACATTTATTACCTAATAAAAATGTAATAGAACTGATTCCTGCAAAATAGTATCCTGAACCTAACTTTTAAAACACTAACGCTTTTTGTTTCACATCGCGTATCTCATTTTTCCATTTGGTTTGATCTGCTGCGATCACATACATAGACCCAATATAGAGCCTAAATTCATTTAACAAAAAGAAACTTTTTAAGTATCAAATTCTGTTGAAATGTAAATTACTAAGACCGACTGATATACAGTCAAATTATTGTAGAATATATAGGAACAATAGAAACTACACTTAGTGCAAGGTGTGAGCGGGGTTAAGCCCTCGAAGATCAAGAAAATGCAAATTTGTTAAATCGGTCTAACAAATTTTTGAGTATACTGTATTGGCATGTGTTATCTTCCTGTTGATCTCCATCCCACCCTCTGCAAAACGGGTCAGTCCCCCTGTCGGGTCAATCTTGGCATCATCCTTAAGGTGTGGTCATAATGGTAAAAAGAATGAGTGCCAAAAGTGTTCATGGTATCGAGGTGGGTGCAATAGATCCTGGATTTTTAAAACAAGGTGTTGAAAACAAGGAGTAAGACACGAAGGAGAGGGCATGGTGCTGCCAGTAAAAATCTATTTTAGCATTTTTGAAAATCAAAATAACTTTTACAGCACTTTCTAATCAAAAGCAAAGGTGCTACATAACTGCTCATTAACATATAAAATTGCACAGGTGAATGTTCCAACCTGTTGATCTGCCACTACTGTATGCATTTGTGGTGCTTGACTACAAGGCAACTAATTTGAATTTATCAGCTGCATTTCATCTTACCAATGGTAGCAAGATACCAATACCATTAATAGCAGAATACCTGTATACCAGTACCCTTAAAACATTGGAATCTTTTGTAGCAAGAATACCAATAACCTTGTTTAAGAAGAATATTGCTACCACCACAGAGGTATTATATACTTATACTTATAACACTATATGTACCACTGATAGTATTACTGCTACTTTTAGTAGCAGGAACTCTGGTATTAATGGTAGCAAGAATGCCATTACTTTTATGTGTAAATTAGTATAACAGTAGTATTTTCAGCAAGAATACCCTTGATAGCAACAATAGGTGTCTATTACAGATTGGTAACACATTGCTGGAAATTGCAAAATTACATCAAGTTATCAGAGAAGCAGAAAATAAAAAAAAAAACATGTCCTAATAAGTTGTAATTGTGTTAAAATATGTAGCATATCAGTGAATTCAAAACAGGTACATGAGCTCAAGTTGCTTGATTGTCTCGAAACTATGCTTTCAAAATTTAAATGAAATTTACCAAAACAAAAACTTTGAGGTTCTCTCTACATCATCTTGATGTATTTATTGTTTCCTCATGGACCGATATGCAGCAGCGCATAGCAACAGACCTTTCCGGAGTGTCAATCAAACTTGACAACTGACCAATCAGAACAGAGCTAGGAATATGCACGTGTCTCATAAACACACATGTTGTTCCACAAACGCACGTGTTTGCGAATGTTTCAACCGTCATTTTGTGGGACCTTAGCAACAGTATCCAAGGGGTGGGGCTTAGCGAAAGGTCAATAATACATAAACCAATGCTACAATTCGTCGCTCACATCATGAACTAACACATCAAAGTAAACTGTGTTAGTTCGTGAAATCAAGAAAGCGCGTCAAAATACGCGCTGTTGTTGTTAAGGACTTTTTGTGTGGTAAAGAATACAAAATTGCTTGACAACCAATGCACGCTCGTTTTGACGCGCTACTGTGATTTCACGAACTAACACAATCTACTTTGATTGTGTTAGTTCCTGATGTGAGCAACAAATTTATCACAAATTTGCAGCTGACACATGGCAACTAGAAAAAACACCTTATAAAAATAAACAAAAACAAAATAAGTAAATAATGATGATATGTGAAATTTGAGAAAATGTGGAAGAAAGTGATCTATATAAATTTACATAAATATATTGTCATTCATCATATTCATCATTTATTTAAAATATTATAAACACAGCATCGCATCTGCTGTTTCATGATCAATGGCGCCATTCTGAGGATGCCTTCAATAACATCATTACTCATTTTGGAAATGTTACTTCATTGATATCTACTACAATGATCAAAGTGTCAATGACTAAGTGAAATTTCAGGTAATCAAACTGATAGTACAAAGTGTATTCTATAAAAATAAGACTGGAACACACTTGACTGGTAAATTTGGTATATTATAAAGTTATCAATACTACAGGTACCAGTATCCTTGGTAACAAGAAGAGCAGTACCCTTAGTAGCAACAGCAGTGGTATCCTTTGTAGCAAGAATTCTGGTACCCATAGTAGCAAGAATACCACTGAAATTAGTAACATGTATACCAGTGCCATGGGTAGCAAGAACAACAGTATCATTGAAGTTAAGAACAGCAGTATCCTTGGTAGCAAGGAAACCAGTACCCTTATGTAGCAAGAATACCAATACCCTTAGTAGCATGAACAGCAGTATCCTTGGTAGAAAGAAAAAAAGTATCCTTAAGTAGCAAGAATACCAATACCCCTGGTAGCTAGAATACCAGTAGCCTTCGAAGTAAGAATACCAGTCCAGTACCATTTGTAACAAAATTACAAGTAACAATTAAACTGAAGTTTAATCAGTACAAAGTGTACTCTATGAAATGTGTGTACCATTGACAGTTGAAATATAAAATCTAGATATTGGAAAACTGTAGTGAAAAATGTAGACGGATTGCAGTGGTTGAAGGTACTATGATTTTCCTACTTCATTCAATGCTATCGTCGCTCATCAAACCTTGTTTCAACTCTGGAATCAATATAGGCCCGGCACATTGGACATACTTCCAGCTGCATGGCACACTCCATACACATGCCTCTGGAAAATTAAATGGAAAAGAATTCTTTGATTAAAGATATGAAGGAAATTATAAATATTAAATAGTATGTTAATCGTTACAAAATATTATTATGGTAGAAAATGAAAAGGTGCTCCATCTAATAATCTATTACAGTAAGTAGTTGTTAAGAACTGCACAAAATTAAATGCATTTAAAACTAATCTTAAGAGGTTTTTCAGGTACTACTGCTCATTAAATTATATAGTCAAGCCTATGCATATTATTGTCTTTTTGCTATTTGTTAATATTATTACTGTAGTGTGGCTGTGTGCCATGTTTACAAGCTTTGGTATTTTGGTTAGCCCTGTTGTGCTCAAGGTTTATTTATTCATACATCAAAAGTTGTATGTGGCAGCCAATGGCTGAATTGATACAATTGTACAAAATATATGAAAGAACATCAGAAGTTTTAAAAACAGTCAATAAAATGCATATATAAATACATATTAATTAAAAAAAAAAAAAACCACAATTCCAGAAAGCCAAAGCTCAACAAATATTGTTATTAATTATATATGATTTGGAAGTGAAGTAAAATTGACCGAAAGGTTCACTGATTAATCTCAGATAAGACAGAATAATACATACTCCAAGTATCGAAATGCACGCCATTGTGTCGGGATTCAATATTTCAAAATTAATTATGTTACCATCAGGAATGAGTAAAAGTAAAATTGATTGACTAATAAAGTATGAGGGATGTTGAGTAATGTAGGAAAATTTGTAATTAATGTAATGAACAGCAAAACAACATTAACTTACCCATGATTGCACGGTTTTAGCGATATACACCCTCTCCTATCAAAGCAAAGGGTGCAAGCTCCTTCTGTAACACTGAGATGCCTTATCCTGTCAAGTTTCTTAGGCCTAACAAAAACAATATCATCATCATCAACTATAATACTATACATTTCATTTAATTATAACTCATATTTTTGTAATTTTCAAACAAAATTCATGAATCTTAACTTAATAGTAATTTTTTTCCGAAATATTCTTTATTCTATTTTTTAAATACACATCAAAATCACAGCCAAGGCTGAATTAATTGATATTTACAAAAATATGGCAAGTAGGCAAATATAAAAACAAAAAAACATCAATCAAACACAAGCAGACATAAAAACTTGAGATAAAAGTAACATTAAAATACATTAAAATGGGAAACATCAGAAGTACACAACAGGTACAAAAATATATACGTAATAAAATTGATTATTTTAATTATTAATTATTGAATCATTATTGTAACTGCATCATTATTGTAATTATAATGATGCAGTAATAACAATGATAATAATTACAGGTCTCCCTCTAATTGAAGACCACTTCTAGGACCGAGGTTTCCATGGCTTTTAGCAGTTTTGGTCTCTAATTACAATAATAAAAATAAAAGATGTTAATTTAGGACCACAGGAAAGTGGTTTTTAATTGGAGGGGTCTTTAATTAGAGGGAGACCTTTATTACTATCTTATAATTTGTTTTATTTCTTCATTGTAGCCTGACCATTACAACAATGGCAATTGAATGGCAAATTATCATTAGCATCACACCATGGTTATGGACATCAATGTTGTTGCTACCGTCAAAGTCATTGTCATCACCAGCATTGTTATCTTTATCAATGCATGCTGCCACTGACATTGTTTTTCTTTTATTTTCACTGAACCTAAATAATTTAACTACTAATTAGTACACTAAAAGGTATGTCAGTGCAACAATGTCTGTTAATTGCACTTGATGACGGATGCACAATAACATGTATACTTATTAACTGTAAGAAATCAGGATATATACCTTGGTAAAATAATTCTATCTTCTTCTGAAAGCCTGGCATGATCATTAAAGTTTAGAAATGGAATTCGTGGTGGGTACTTAAAAGCATTCATTCCAAAATTGAATTCACACTGTTGATAAGACATAAAGCTCGCCGCTGCGAAGAATCCATTCCTTAAAAAAAAAAAAAAAAAAAAAAAAAAATAAGTGCAGTACGTTCAGACTTGATAGTCTATGAACTAAATTTGAAACTTATCTGAAAATTATTTGATACACAGACGTAGAAAACGTACAAATCACACACTTATACATTAGACAGTTGAATAAAAAAATTAGTGTTATTTACTGAACCCATCATAACAATGTAATTGATTGCTTTATCTTTGTTATGTCTGATCTAATGAGCTATTAGTTCACCTATTTACTGTAATTGTTAATGCTGTCTATTGTTAAACTTCACACATTCTACCATTCTATTGGAGTTATTGTCATGGACACAAAAGCCTACGATGTTTTGAAGTCTACTTTTTAATTGTTCACTATGTATCTAAAACAAAAAAATAAATAAATAAATAAAATTACTATTTATTTATTTATTTTAAAATAATTTTAATTAAAAAAAAAATTTAATAACCAGAATGACAAGTTGGGTCCTTTGCACATATTGATTAAGGTACAGCTTTCAACAATTCATTTAAGTGTACACAAATACCACATACACTAAACCAACCTGTAAACAATAATATGAAAACTGAATGCCAAAAAAAAGCATTTGACTTACTGAGCTGCATTAAATACATCAGATACTGGTGCTAAGCTATTTCCATTGAGTGAAAATATCATCTGGTGCGAATCAAGGTCTAGTAGAAATCCTATAACATCTCCTAGAGAAATTAAAAAGAATATTAATTAGCAAATGTCAACAAGTACCACTGCATGGTGGCTACATGCTCATGGTTGCCAGTCTTTACCACTAGTACAGGATTTGCCCCAACCACCAAGTGTTACTGGAAGCAGGTAATAATATAATAAATATATATTTGTGATTCACATTGTGATGTTTTATCTAGAGACTTCGATCAACACTTATATTCTTGAGTATAAAGTGATCTGAGTATAAGACGACCGCAAGTTTGAGATGATTTTTGGACAATTTCTGTATTTCAAGCATGCAAGACAACCCTAGTCACTGTCGGATTCCCTACTTTTCTGCTCTTTATGGTCTTAATACCGTATCTAGCTGGCTAAAAACGAAGCCAAATGCAGGGCTAATCTGCTACATAATAAATACCATTTTATGGGCTTTTTAAATTTTCATCAAAATATTACTTCCATGCACTAATTGTGTTTATTCATGCTAATAGTTAGTAGCTTAATTTTAGTAATAAAATTGCACGTAACAGATGATCCGCACATACGTCGAACATGATTTAAAAATCAAAACATTGTTTGGTATGTGTTGTTTGTTGTGTTGACGACCCCCTATTTTTCGCTCATAATTTGCTATTTTAGCGTCGCCTTATATGGAAGAATATATGGTATATTCAAGAGAAATTAAATTCTTTCAACCTGGTTTCCAAGGTTTGTGACCATGGTGTCTGCTTTTAGCATTGTACCAATATAACTGCCTACAACCATCATATGAAAACGAATATTCATCATCACCAATACCATATCCTTCCTGAAATAATATAATTAAATATCATTTAACTTACTATATATTACATTCATGGTGGCCAGAAGTTCATCTCCTACATTTCTTATACTATCATGTGATACAATTGTTCATTGTATATTTATATTACAAATATATAAACTTATCTAATACATTTATATATATTTATATATTGTTTAATCTCCAACAGGCAGAGGTTGGAGTTGTAAAATTGAGTAAAGCAATATATTTCATTTTATAAATGTAATTATTTAAAACAATAGAATTAGATACTACAAAATTGACAAAATATATTTTTTATTTTTATTTTAAATTAAATTTGACATAACAGCAGGTAACCTGTCACTTACAGAATGGATTAAGAATAAAATATAAATAATTTAAAAAAAAAAATGTAAAATCTCCAAAAAATGTAAAATCTCAAAAATACAGAAATCAGAAGGAAACAATAAACACATTATAAACAACAGGCAAAAAACAAAGAAAAAACAATAACAAAATAATTTAAAAAGTTAAAAAAAATGTCAATAAAATCTAAGCAATACACAATTATCGTACGTGATTTAAAAACTTGCTGTCTTTAGTTGCCCAACCAATCTGCATAACGCCAACAGTTATCACAGTTACCTCGTAGTACCATACGCCAGAGTCCACACAAAATGTGCAACGTACGCTTTCAAACGACGAAGCATCACTTCGGGCCTGCAACGTAAACAAATTATCTAGAACGTATTTTCTTATATTATCATACTATAAATTATTTACAACAATTTTTGTTAAGTCATAGTGTTCAAAGTTAGCAAGCTACATTATATGATAGGATTACCTCCAGCAAGGAGGTGTATTTCATTTCATATATTCGTCTCAAAAAATACAATTCACATAAAATATCATACACAACATAGACAGGAAATCCAAAAAGAGAACTAAATCAACTGTCAAGTGGATTACCTAACATAAAGACAGACAAACATGACACAAAATACAACAATTGTGTATTTACTGCTGTCTGTCTGTTGTTAGCTAGATTATGCAAAAATTAATGCATGGATCATTATAAAATTTATTGGAATAGTACTAATAAGCACAGAAAGACACCATTCAGTGTTTGTTGGAGAAGGTCAAAGAACAAGGTCAGGGTCACAGAAATTCAATTTTTTACCCTCTTGAGCATAAAAAAATATTTAATGGAATCGCCCCTCTTGGCATCGCTCAATAAAACAATGTGCCTGAATAAATGGACAATTACGCTATTTTTGTGAAGGTATTCTGCAGCACTAAAGAAAATAATGTGCCTGAATATGATTGGCGGTTCCATAATTTCATTGAGGGTATGCTGCAGTTTCACCCATTATTGCGTATTGCCTGCGTATTGTTGGTACTGTATTTAGGCACAGGACAAAGGTATGCAATCTATGGAGTGACTGCTCTAGGTTTAGTATGGAATAAGAATTGATTTTATAGGGTGATATAATTTCATTTTATTTTTATCATAAATCAGAACTTCTTATCATTTTTCCCCTTCACTTTATATAATACAAACATTTAGTAAAACTTAAAAGGAAATTTTTCTTAAGGAATCCTATTATTAAACAGTACCTCTACTCCATTTGGTGAGATCTTAAGATATTCACTAACATCCTGGTCATTCAACATAGCATTACAATCCTCAAGTGAAATTTTCTCATATGTAAATCTTCTGCCTGGTAATATAACTGCAAAATGGAAGCAAATATTTAGTAAATTGAAAAAGCTTTTGTGCTGTAAAAATAATAGTTATGACTATTGTTAAATATAAAGATAACTTTGTTAATGAAGATGATGGTGGTGTTGGTGATTATGATTATGACATTGAGGGTAGTGGTGATGGTGATGATGATGATGATGATGATTGTGATTGCAATGAGGAGAAAACCAAGCAAATCTATATTTTTAATAATAGTCTAACTTCATTGAGCAAGTCCATCATACTTACATGAGTTGTCTAAGCTCCACTGAGCACAGAAACCCACTTGTCGATACTTCAAATCAGCATTGTTCGCATATTTTTCAAGTCTTAACAAAATTTCACATATACCATATTCCTTGATTGTAAGTTTGTTCTCACCTGCATTAATGATATCCAATCATGAAACAATAATACGAAAAACAAATGGGGTAGACATAAATAATCATAAAGAAAAATGCAAACAAATAAATGCGTTTCTATCATTAAAGAAGTGTGTACTAGATGTAAAATTTTTGTTGACATAAATGATCTTACTTGTTTGTGCAAACTTTTCTAATGCAATAAGTGCAAACAGTAACACTACAGCATCAAATCTACCATCCTGTAAGGAAAGAGAAATATTTCAAGTTTTTTTGAAATTATAACATCAATTATTATTACCACCAATTAGTTAACTGGATATATAAAACGATTAAGTTGCTCAGTTGATAAGTTGATCATACCATTGTACGAAATTTTAAAGTAGTAATTTTATATTTTCATGCAATAAACAACTTCGTGCCAAAATATGAAGCAATCTGTTGATATGGTGTTTCTTTATTAGTTTCGTATACAGTATCAGACAGCAGGTTATCACATCATGTTATTACATCACACATTTTGATGTGTTTGCATCAAGAAAATATCATAAAAGTGATGCTTTGCCCTACCTGACATGTTATCAGTACACAATACTTGCAAGGTAATTCAACAAAAGGACGCACATCTCGGGACATCAAAGGTTATAACTCTGGCATCGACATTCTAGGCGCACGTGCGTCCCTACACGCTGAACGTCACAAAAACCATAGCAACCAGACCATAAACCGTCCGCGTACGTGACGATTTACCCACGCGCGTGTTAGTTGCCATGTTAGTCGTGCGGTGATTACAAAGGCCTAATGATATTTTGCTCTAACATTAGACTGAAATATATTCTTCATTTCAACATTAATTTTACCAAAATTGTGGTGAATTGTCGTTCATGAGACTCACTTCGCAGAAAAAATTAATAAATGTTCCGTATATACTCAAATATTCGTCCTCAGCACCTTATGCCAACATTGTCAAAATGACAGATTAATGTTACATAAGAACATGAAATTTTATAAAATTCGTAAATTTTGAATTGCTATAACTTTTCATTTTCTTGGTCAATTTTCACAAATCAAATTGCAGTTTATAGAAGCATTTAACAAGCTCGCGGTAAAAAAAAAATCAAATGTAACAGAAATTGCGAAGTACGCAAAATTAATAAAATAAAAACTAACACCATAAAACGAATGATCGATTGTCTTCCACCTGTGAATAATGATGAGGGACCCGTGTACAAACAATTACCAAACACAAAAAATATGGAAAACTGAATGCTATTTACAAAATATTCTATTTAATGCTTATGGGTGAAGCTTTCTTTGATAAATTGGCTTCTATCAAGTTGAATAGATTAGTGACTAGTGTTGAAACTGCAAATGTGCTTTTTGTCAGGAAAATATCCTATATTCCCATCTGAATTCCCAAAGTATTTGGGAATGTATTATTCGGTAGGATAACACTTCAGATAGGGCAAAACATCACTCGTACATCGTGTCTTTTGAAGTACAGTACTTTCATTATCCATTCAACATTTACTGTAGCTTAACAATCCACCTTGCATGTCATGCATATTGTATTGATTTATTATTGTTGGTCTTAGATGCAAAATATAAATAATTAAATAGTAATGAAAATAAATAATTCTGAAGCATTAAACCAGGTAAACAAACTTACCAAAAGGGACAACAGGTAGTCTAATACATTCTTTGTGAGCAGGGATATACTATTTGGGCCTGCAAGTTTTTCAGCAATACAACCAAGCACTGTGCAGATGTTTCTATGTCTGGCAGGCATATGGTGAGCTGATTTTGTAGCCGACCTTGACACATTCAAAATACTAGACAACCTTTCAACTGCCTCCTACAAGTGTGCAATTATACAGTATTCATATTAGAAAAGAAAAATATTAAAACAAATTATTTAAAATCTAACAACATTTATAGAGTACAGTACTGTATCTTATGGTTTATTATCATTTCCAGTTAAATACAATGCTGATCAAGACAAATTTACAGTACTTGTAAAAATTACAATTCATTTTCAGAGCATGAACAAGATTTTACCTTGGTAGGGAGGGGACATTCATCGATGAGGAGTGTGATGACAGCTGGACCCAAGGGGTCATGTAGAGGTATTACATTCACCATCGATGTAACCACTTGGATCCATCCACTCTCTGAGTCAGCAAGAAAAAGAACACAAAACTGGTAGATAGTATAGATGGTTAAACACATAAACCAATGTACAGTACTTAGTAAGGAGTAAAAATAATTCTTCTTCAGTATAATTAAGTTCAATGTAAAATTCATGATTCTTCCAGAAAGCAATGATGCAGAACAAATGAAACCTAAAATTCTAACCACAAAATATTTAAAAATGTAAGCTTTACCAAATAAATCAGCAGATTAAGAACACTAGGCTGCAGTGCTAAATAATAATACAATGAATTGTATATTAAAATGCCATTTCCTTGCAATTGCTATATAATCAGTTTTTAGTTATTGGTAGCTGTTGGGATAATTTATTGCGCATTTAATTTGAGTGGTTAATCATCACTAAATCATCACTGAAAAACTGGTGGTTAATCATCACTGGTAGTAAATCATCACCAAAAAACTTCTTTTAAATTTTAATACAAACAATTTATATAGCTTTTAAGGATTACGGTAAAGGTTTAAGAGATATTAATATTTTAGGTAATCCACTTTAGATTTAGTTCACTTTTTGGGTTTCCAGTCTCTGGTTTTAAGTGTTTTTTATTTTTGTATCAATACAATATTTTTTGTATCAATACATTGATAATTGCATGCGGTACATTTTAAAAGCCTTTTCATGCTTTTGTTATATTCATAAGCCCGAGAAAATCACTCAACTTGCTAGGCCTATTTCTTTAGTTGCATAAGTGGAGTATAATTGTGGAAAGAAACGTTTCCACATATTTATTGCCATGGTACTGAGTATAATTGTGGAATGAAACGTTGGTACTCTTAAGGCGAAAATGACACAAGGTTTGTGATTTCTTGTTTGTTTTATTTCCATTTTTGTTACATTATTGCAAAGACAGAATTAGGTCAGATGCTAAAATAGACGACTAGCAATTTCTAGGTACAAACACGTACGCTGAAGCGCAGTTCACCACTTCACGTGTGTTCAACTACTTCATGAAACCAGTAATTTTGAATAGTCTGCGCTGGCTGCTGATCATGTTTATAAAATAAAAAAAGGCTATATATATATATATATACATATATTCAGTAAATACAGGTAAACACCTGACTTCACAATTTAGTTTATTTTCATAATAAAAATCTATAAATGAAATAAACATCAGCTGGTGCATACTAGTCTGTAAACATTAAATTCATGCAAATTTCATTTATGAGACTAAATATGAGAGTAGTGTACAAAAAAGGGGATACAAAAATCTGTAGATTAGTAACAGTGTACTTTTATTTGTTAAAAAAAATAACATGACAACCAAAAGAAAAAAAAAAGAGAATGGTTTTACAATAAAGCAGCGGTTAGAGAGCCTGTTTACTGTAACGTATGCAGAGTACACAAAATACATAAGATAAATATAAATGAAACTAACCTGTACATTAAATAATAAAAAGTAAGATATCAATAATGCACTACTGCATTTGGTGCTAAGCATAAAACAATGCATTTACAGCACAATTTCCTTGTTGAATAATAAACAGCCTGTTGGACATCTATTGTTTCTATGGCCACATCCTGTATCTGGGATTTTGTGCCTTCATTAGAAGGACGATGTATTAGTATGAAACTCATTACGTTTGGTGTCTATTATTTTGCAAGCTTTTCCAGTGTGTGGCTCCATGGCTGCTTATCTTAATCTACTGTACGCACACTTCACATGTTACACAAATCTTTGTTATCTTTTGAAGACAGTTGGCATTATTATCCTCTTAAAAATGGATCAACTGTTCACACTTTTGACATAAATACTGGATTTCATTTCATGAAAATAAATCTTTGTTATCTTTTGAAGACAGTTGGCATTATTATCCTCTTAAAAATGGATCAACTGTTCACACTTTTGACATAAATACTGGATTTCATTTCATGAAAATAAATCACAGGGTATCATATTTATCTAATTACTCATTGGATATTATGCAAAAATTAATTAGGAAAATAAATGCTAAAATAATACCACCTTAGCAATAACCTCATAGTTCAGTTGGTAATAGAGCATCCAAGGCAGAGACATATTCAGTATAAAAGAACTGACCAATTGAGAGCAGGAAAGTATCCAGAGGTGCGATAGGCGTGTACGCACCTCCACAAATTGGAAAAGGTCCACTTTTTAAAGACAGTTAAGAATACATACATGTACTTAATATAAAATTTAGTATTTTCTGTAATGAAGATTAAAATGGAGTTGTAAATCTTTAAATTCTTAACCAGTAATCAATCATTAGCCTTGAATTAAATCTGCCAAAATAATGAAAAATTTAAGCTTCAATCCAACCACCACTATACCCTGACCCTCGTTTGTCCACCTTTGCACAGCCCTGTAGCAACAATGGCAATCCTGGATACAGCCTAGGAGAACTGGTTCAAAGTTCACTGTTGCTTGAGGGCAGTCTGATTGCGCGAAGGAAAATGACAACAGTTTTAGGCCTACTGCACTCTACCTACATGCCTGTGACAGTCCACGATTTTTATCTCATTTCCAGCAACGCTATCATTTCTAGAAAACCTAGTGTTAGTAGTAACAGGAAGTTTTAATACAAATTTCTAAAAAAACATGCCTTTCAAAACATGCCTTTCAAGTGCATAGACATTAAAATGTGTGTGACTCGTGTTTTTTTTTAACAATAAGTTTTTTTACAAACTAAAAATACTGTAATTTTCTTGTCTGCATTCATACAGTAGTTGAGGTCAAAATGCCATAACTAAATGAATCATAAACTGAAGCATTGAATAGGCGAATGATTGTACACTTGTAGGCCAAATACAAACTCATTTTTCTATTACCAAAGTGAATTACTGTAGAAACAAATTCATTACATTAATCCAAAGGTCTTGTTAAGAGATTGCTTCAAATGAAAGAAAACATGAAATACAGAAAATAATATTTTACACATTATACTTAAATTGCTTACAAGTGTCAGTGTAAGAAATTTATAAAACATATGAATACTCATAAATTTTGAATGTAAAAATTATGAATAAGTTTCAAAAGTCAGACTTACCAGTTTCAGCAATTCGATGTAGTTTTAGCATTGAAGGCGGTGGTTCTTGCTCACTTAAAATTAAAAAAAATAAAAAAATAAAAAAAACAATGTTAAAAATAGATATTATATACAGTACAGTTCCTTGAAATTAGTTATCATTTGTCAAAAAACAAATCATAATTAAAAAACTGTTGCTATTTTAGTTGATGGCTAGTAAAGGTTTTGTAAAACACAGCATAGATTTGCATTTCTTAAGTTCACAGCTTAAAAAATTAATATCAAATAAATATTTGCTATCATGAATCATCCTGACGAGTAAAAACATAAATTATTAAATTCCAAGATTAGAATAGCAGACATCAAGTTGTAATTTTTCACAATATTGCATGCAGGGTAAGCTTTGAATATATTTTTAACATACTATCTACAGCATGTGTAAACAATTCCATGGTTTGTGATATGACAATTTTTAGGGAAAACATAATTGATAACATAAATTCAATCATTTGTAAGTTACTGTAGCTGTACAGTAGGACTGAAAATCACAATTTCACACAGAAGATTGGCAAGTTAATTGCTGTTAGAAGTGAAATAAACAAAAACTAAAAAGAGAATACATACTTGTCAACAAGGTTGCGTATTACAGCTAAAGTGTCCAACACAAGATCATCAGTTGAGTAGATGGGTAAAAAGGTTTCCTGAGCAGAATGGAACAGAGAATTTCTCATACCAGTCGATCCCTCATGCCCGCTCGCTGTCTCGTGACCTCGACTCCTGTGACGTATTTGACAGGCCTCATGGGAATTCCTATTAGAGGGGTTCGTGATTGAATGGTTGGAACGTGTGTAGGGCTGAGACGCTCTCTCATCTCGATCCTTTCTGATACACGAATTACCCATACCCCCTCCTGTTTTAACCACTTACTTTGTCAAAATGCTCTGATATTTCACTTACTAACGAAAAAACCTTACATGTTTTTCTTGTTCAGTAATGTTTTTTTTAATAATTTTTCACTTTTTAATCAAGATTTTTCCTAATAGAACAGTAAGTATCTCCTCAAGGTTGGTATCATGTGTCATAAAAAGTAACCTTTGTTTCGTTCACTTTTGTATAAAAGGAAATTGAATTGACTGTAACTCCAATAAACAAAATCCAATTAGTGCTTCTTCTCAATACCCATCACCAGAAATTCTTCCAATTAATAATTGTTGACGGAAAAACAGGTTAAAGAAAACAACAGGTAACAATCATGTCATTTTTCAGTCTGGTCTGAAAAAAAAAAAATTATACAATTAGGTAGTTCAAGAAATTGTTTAATGACTTAGCCCTGAAGATAGCATTTGGCGTTTCTCTGGAAAGTGAATATCCTCGTATTCTTCATACCATTTGTCCAGCATCTGATGTTATCTACCAACTCAGACCGTCTCCTCCCTCTCCTTCTCTCTTCTTCATGAAAAGAAATTCAACAAATTTAAATATAAGTTGCCAGGGTTAGGGTTTTTAGTGTAAATTCCTTTTGGAAACTGGCTCCTCAAGGTAAGTACAGTATTCATGAAATAAACTATTAGTTGATACTAACCATGAAATTATTATGGTATACCATAGTATATATCTTGACCACAACAACAAAAGCTAACACAATAACAATACAATTATAATTTATTTACTGTTAATACATTTATGGCAGGGTATACTGAACTGTATACCTGGTGGTATTAAGGCATTGACACATTAGCAGACTGGACTATACTGTAGGCATAGGAAGCAGATTTCTTCAACTTCATCATGTGGCGACAAGTCCATGTAGGATCAGTAGCAGGATTTGCAACCACTGAATGAGAAAAAATTATAAGGGAAATTATGACAACTTGCTTTGTTCTGTATGTGTTTTTTTAGTTGTTTATGAATTCATCTGTTTTTTGGGTTTTTTTTATATAAAAAAAGGAATATTAGTAGTATAGGAAAATTATGAACACTGGATCTTGGGATGAAAAAAACTATGCAAATATTTGTTCTTTTTAGATGTATAGTACTTCATAACAACAAAGGCCTCTTAAGTGCTTCCCTTTATTAACCCCAGTCTTTAATCAAGCACATATGGAACACATACTCAGCTCTCTGGGACTGAACCTCCGATCTCAAGGATGAGATGACGGACCGCAACCACTGGGCCAAATGAGAAGGCACAGACCAGGGCCGCCATAATTACGACCGACTCAAACCAGATGTTCCCTTCACGGTTAGTATTTTATGTCGATCAGGGTCGCACTGCGAACGTTCCACACTTCCTCTTTTTTTGTGTGAAAATGTTATGTTATGTCAAAATTGACTGCTGTCATAGGAATCTTGGTTGGCAACCAAAGTTTGGTTTACGTTCAATGAAGATAAGTCGGCCCAGGTACCACATTTGAAGTTGGACTAAATTTAGGTGGGCTTAAAATGTGGTTGTTCACACATAAAAAAGGTGAACCTGCCGAGGCAGTCCTGAGCCAATTATGACGAATGTAGGCCTAGCCTAGGCCCCACTAGCCGAACTCTTATTATTAAAAGACTCAACCAGGTGACAGTGAGCTCTGGACAACTAAACGCTGGGCTGCGTAAACAAACCTCATTAGGGAAAATGGGCTAGGCTCAATCAAGGTCTTAGACTAAGCCACCCGACACATTACGGCGAACCACAAACAAACTGCCACTGTGATAAGGCCGTGTAGGTACGCTTACTCTTGTGGGCCTGGGCTTAATTGACTAGCCTAGCAGGATATTTTGTGATGCATGTTCAACAGTGCAGTTTGAGTGACCTAGAGAGCGAATTCTTGACAAACATTGTATAAATAATACTTCTAATTTTAAATGTATATTTTAATAAGTAAAATAAGGTTAACATGTATTTGTTTAGATTGATTTCTGTCGTTTAAATAGAGTATCCTACCTGAGAAATATTATACACATCTAGATGTGTATAAGAGACAGATCATGTGTCATAAAAAGTAATCTTTGTTTCGTTCACTTTTGTATAAAAGGAAATTGAATTGACTGTAACTCCAACAAACAAAATCCAATTAGTGCTTCTTCTCAATACCCATCACCAGAAATTCTTCCAATTAATAATTGTTGACGGAAAAACAGGTTCTATCTGTTGCCATGGATTTGAGATGGTTCCTGTTCTGCTGTTCACAGTACGGTATGGTCATAGCAGTCAAAGGCCAAAAGTTTCCAATTTAGCAAGAGGGCGCCATTCATGCCTTATTACAGAATTTGCACGCGTAAATCCCGGAGAACGCTATCTTGTGTTTATAAGATCTTTGACCTACATGACCAGGGTTATAGGTGGCGTGCTTCATTTTATATCAAATCGCACTACTGTACTGTATTTTTATTATTATTTTATTATCACGCAAATTCAATCCCCTGTATGCAATGCCGTAGCCAGGATATTCAAACATTGCGGAACAATCAGGGTGGACCCACTTTACAAATAAATTTAAATAATTTAAATTAAAAAATTTTACCCAATTTAGGCTAAATATGAGAAATCTGGACCCATTTTCAATAAATGGACTCATTTTATACATAAAATTGCATAATTTGGACCAATTTTTAAAAATGTGGACCCATGCTTTGTGGACCCATTAGAAAAAATGTGTGGGACCGTCTGTCCCAGTAACTGCTTACGGCATTGCCTGTATGTGAAATCGGTAGGCCTACTCATTTTTGCATGAATAATGTTAACATGATGACATTCCTGATGATGACATAATTAATGTCGAAATATTGAATCCCAACACGATGGCGTGTATTTCAATACTTGGCGTATGTATTATACTTTCCTAATGTTAACATGTTGGTAGGATGTTAAATAGGCCTATGCTTGATGTGAGTTTGAGAGTATAACATTGTCAATTTTATCAGCTTTACATTTAAAAGTACTGTATTTTGAAGTCAGGGGTGCCATTTCCAGCCATCCAGGTCCCCATTAGAAAAAATCTCATCACTGTGGGAAACACCTCTGACCTCCCCATCTTTGGGTCTAGCCCTCTGAGGGCGTTGCGCGCCGAAGTTAACTAGAGTTCCTATATGAAAACACGTTTTTTTTTTTCTTACAGAAATTCGGAATTCGTTTCTTGTATATAAATTGGGGAAAACAAATGTATGTTTTGGTTTAAATTTGAAGTTTGCATCAATAATAAATCGTTGTTTAAACGACAGAAAAAATATTTTAAAATGTATTTTTAGAAAAGTAGGAGAGAAAGTTTAGATTCATGTGGATTCATGCTTTAATTTTTACATCACCATCTTCAGTATAGCCTTTGCTTCATGATGGTACCAAATTTAGCTGCTACTTTTTGCAACTTCGCGAGACAGACGCACTTTTATCAGTCTTGCTTTCGTACATTTGAGACACAATTTCATTAGAGCAAACCGCAAATCAGAGGGATGTACGCGCATCTACTCAGTTTATGCAAAGCGTGGGAAAAGCACTACAAAAATTGACAAACTGCTCGTGATTTAGCAGTAGCAAATCTTCTAATATTTTGCTGCTGTTTAGAATACTTTATTAAATTTTGAGCAGTAATAATCCACATATCACAATGAAGATCTAGAGGTGGTTAATTGTGGTTAGATATAGGAACTCTAAAGTTAACTTATCATTCATTCAGTCCCCTATCGGACAGCTTAACCTCCCCCAGAAACGTACATAATAACCAGGGAACAGTGAATTGTGTAATAGTGTAAATTCACTGTTCCCTGGTAATAACCGAGACAACTATTATATAGTTGTCTCAAATAATAGCAACTAATTAAGTATCATAAATTGTCGATTAAGTTGTGTTTTTGTTTTGGGTTTAATCGACCAGTCTAATTCCCACTTCGGCAGTTGACGATCGTAACACACTATACCTACAGTCACAACGCTCAGAAGAGATCTTCAGAACAGTTGTGTTATGTATGTTGATTCCTTTTAAAACATGCTGGGTAAAATATAACAAGCTGTAATGTTTTAAATACAAAAGTTCTATAGTTCCCGTCCTCACCATAGGGATATTTCACTTTTATTGGCTTACACTTTTATAAAGTGGCACACACTAATCAGTGGTGCGTCAAAACTTAATCAAATAACAATATGCCCAAGCGAACAAAAGTAAAATTGGAAACGCAAAGGTAATCAGAAAAATTAGGGAATTTAACAAAATTGTAAAAGAAAACGTAGATTTGGTCAAATTGCATTCCAGATTTTTTTCGACGAGGTGACCTTATACGTTCTCGCATACGCAGATGACTTTTAGTGACGTCATTACGTCCTACCGTCGTCGTGCAATCGAAAGCTCCCCACTGTTTCGCCAAGGCTCTTACCGAAGAATACATGCGTGTTGTGCATCCTTTTTTGGATATAAAGGATATTGGTTCCATGTACGTAATGGCTTTCTGCACAGTAAATAACTAAGTACAAGATTCAATATGAGATGTCTCCAGGTGTACTGTCCGTGTTATCCTGGATAAACTGCTCCGCTCATACCCACCCCAACCCACTCCCATACCTCCAGTACTTGAGCATGTTGAAATCGGCAACTCATTTTATGTTAATATGTATTATCTCTACAGTAACCGTTATATTATTCCAGTAGACAATTCCAATTTGTTATTGTATTTGAATCATCCCTCCCGACATTTCAATAATAGTAATTGTTGCAGTATGTAAGAATAATAACCGCTTTTTAATTACAAATTGTAAATTCCGTGACTGAAATTTTGCTGATTTTCTGTATCACATAGCCCAGTTGGCAAACGTTGGCAAGCGTCGGGGTCGGATATCTGACGTTGGTGTTTGGTTGCAAAATTTGGTCGGAGAGGTAACGTCAAACCAACATTGGAATTTCACATTGGCCCGTATGAATATATTTGTCGATATTCCGATGTCGTCCCAACGTGGTAAGCCGTCGTAAATATTCAGTCTGACTAACGGACGGTACGTCACGATTTGTTACTGCCCCGACGTCGGCAAACTACTAAAAAGATGGTTGGGTACTACCGTTGGCCCAACGTTGGCTAGAGGTTGTAAATATTAGATGTGATTGTAGACGTTGTCTCAACGTCACAGTACGTTGTTGGCCCCACGTCGGTAAACGTTTGAAATGGTGGTTGGTTAAAACCGTTGGCCCGACGTTGGTGATAACAGACGTCGCAAAGTTAACAGTTCCGAGTCTGTTATTTATTAACAGACTCGGAATCATAGGTCAGCAGACACATTGGCTGAGATTGGATCATACATCCCCAAGAAGCCCTATCCGGGCCATCAGGCTTCTTTACGCCACAGGCTTAGGAATATAATTCTGGTGCATGTTAATTAAGGGACTGAGCCAGAGATGTCCAAAAAGGGGGCGGGGCCGAAAGTTGGGCCGATCGAGACAACACTGTCCTAGAGGGGTCCGGGGGCATGCCCCCACCCACCCGCGAAATTTTGTGTTCTAGATGCCCGAATTGAGGCTTTCTGGGCTATCATTTTTTCTTTTTCTTTCTTTTTTTTACCTCCCAAAAAGCTCCAGGGGTACTGTCCATGCTTTTGTTAATAAACTGCTCCGCTCGCACACCCATCCCACCCCCTTCATCTACCTCCAGTACTTGAGCATACAGGCTGTAAGCATGTTGAACTAGGCAACTCCTTTTATGCATATTAACAATTGCTAAAGTAACTGTTATCTAGTAGAATCATCTACAGTAATAGAGTATTGGATAATTCTAATCAGTCATATTATTTTTATCTTCCCTCCAGTAATACCTTCAAACAAAATTATTGCAGTATCAATTTACATAGGAATATGTCAGAATCGCTTTTAGTTACAAATTGTAAATTCTGTGTGACTGAAATGTTTTTGAATTTTGGCCTTGTCCATTTCGAGGAGGCGTCGATGTTGTGAGCTATTGGTCCATTTCTGCGTCGGATGATAATACGGTGTATGTAATGTACTGGTTTTGTGTGCAATGATTTTTGACCTCAAGTTATTGTGAGGTGGGTGGTCAATATCCTCGGGTTTTTCTGGGGAAAATTCATCTTTAAGCTGAAGTCTATTTTGAAATTATATATACCTGTATAAGGATATAATAATAATACGATACCTCAACGGCTCTATAAGCCCTGAGGCTGGTTTCTGTAGAGGTTTTTTTGTGGTTTTTCTGGGTATTTTGTTTTTCTAATTAAACACTAATATGAAGAATTAAGAAATATGAAGCAGGCAAATGATCAAATTTATAAATATTTATTTTGTATTGCATACTATTTTTTACATTATGCTAATTAATACATTGATACAAAATATTGCTATTACAACATTCCAAAAAAACCAGTCCATTCTGAATTGGTGGTTTAATTTAATCTTGGCCAATGATTGGTTCTTTAAAATTCTTGGCTCGTGCTTCTACAACATACTATTTACAAGGGCACTGTGAAAATAAAAGCAATACGATCAGTAAACAAAATATTAAGCTTTTTTTAATTCTCTAAGCTTATTGTCTACACAAAGCCTATTATTGATTGCCATATTTGGGAGCAATAAAACATCATTATGACTATATATGGGCACATCACACAGATTTGATAGTGTGGACAGAGCTTGGGTCACACAGTCCGTAGAAGCCCTATTCAGGGGCATCATGTTTCTTGTTACGCCACAGGCTCATGAACATTGTATAAAGTCTAGGATTTGGCGTGTTCAATCCCCATCACTTCTCACATTTATGTAATCCACTGCAAGGGCCCCAGACCTTTAGAGGCCCCGAGATATTAACTGGCATTTTTTTATTACCAGGACAAAGGGTCCGAAATTTTCCAAGTGGACCTAATGATCAGATTTGGTCATTCACAGCTCCAAGAAGCCAACTGTTATTTGTCATTATGCCTCTTCGCTAGGCCACAGGCTCAATTTCATTATATGAAGTCTAGTGCATGTGTGTACACTAGTTTGGCGTGTTTAAACTTACCACATACGCCGCACATTATTGGACAATGTTTTCTAATGACGTTATGATCGCATCTCCCTTGAGTGTGCCGTGTACACAGTAGTGAAGTCTGTTTACATGAACCTGAAAAGAAATACAATAATGAAAAACTCTTCATATATGAAGTAATATTAGACAAAAATTTACTAACTACCACACAAAAATAGTATGTCTATAATATGAACAGCATCTTCAAACTTGCATTGCAAGATGACAAACAAAGTGGGCATCTTCCATTACCCTATTTAGGGAACTACTAATAAACAAATTTACTAGTAGACATCCTCGTAACTAAATAATTGAAGAATAAAAAAAAAACCAATAATGTCCAGGTTTTATTACTCAATAGTACACCATAGCCTAGTAATAAACCTGTTTTTCGCAGTTTCCATTTAGACCGACTTACTTGAACAGTCGACGCCAGAGTAACCATCATTACACGAACAAGTACAGTTGCCTGGATCGAGTGTTCCATAAATGCACTCTAAATTACAATCTGGGAGATTAAAATATATTTGCTTTATTTTGACAAAGTTACACAAATACTGTCTACACTATTTATTTAATTATATGGGTATATTATGACATACAAATTCCACCAGTGACGAACCATAGGGTAAATTGCAGGGTATGCTAGGTATTGGCATATCTAGGATGTATAAGAGGCTGCACGTCCTCCTCCTACCCCGGAAAAAAAAATATACCCATCCCCAGTCACGCCACCATGCTCATATCACCTTAGTTTGCGAGTTATCCCCTCATAATCGCCGATCCCCCACTTTACCTTCCTAACACCATCAGCTCCCTTCCATTTCAAGACCCGCCCACTGATGCTAGGGCCTGCTAGTGATAGGGAAAGTTCGTAAGCGAAGTTCGTAAGCCTACTACTATACAGAATAGGATTGCGTTCTATAGTCAAAATACAATTCATGTTATTTCTAATACTGGCATGGTTGTCTTTTCTTCAAAAGAATTCTTATTCCTTTCATATTATAATTCAAAGTTTCTTCTATATATACTGGTCATATGTTTGTACATATATTTAAACTTTAATCGATTCAGATTAGGCTTATAGATAGAATACACAATTGGCAGTGGAGGTCCCGATTGTGAGAAGAGCATGCGCACATACACTTGGAAGCACTGCTTCCATTCAAGTGTTAAATTGGCTATTCTGACGCCACCGCACGGTTGTCACAATAGCAAATTAAGCGTTGTAGGGTATGCTCTGACTTCCATTGACTCACTGAATAAGTGATTGGCTGATATCAATACTGTACTATTATATGCACTGCATACCTTGCTTGCCTTTTTCACTGAGTCTTAAAGATAGAGTCCAACTCTTTTGATACAAGTATTGATAATATGTTCTCTTAAATCAATTTTGTTGTACAGAATAAGAATATAAGAGACTTAGTTGGCCTAGGCACTATATAAGATTCCTGTAGGAAATGAATTTATTATCTAATATGTGAATATGAATACTCTGCATGGAGCAGAGGACAATTAATAATTACTTAATATACTTATTTCCTCCAATAAAACATTAAAAGTACAAAACATACAAAGGAGATGGTCAGACGAAGGATGAACAAGTTCCAATTACCAAAGCGGGTTTCATCTGCCCAATTGTAAAATTCTGTATGATTCTATAAATTACAGTCCAAGAGTCATTTGGTGAAAGTTAAACACCAAGAGTCATTTGGTGAAAGTTAAACACCAAACTTTAAAATACCTTCACAAGTAGAACCACTCCAGGGGAATGGACAATAGCAGCGACACATTCCAGGAACACCCTCAAATCCACTTTGTTTTTCAAGATAGCCGTCATTCTTGCAAGAGAATTCATTGTCACAATCTAAAGTAAACAACAGATTGAAATCATGATATAAATCGCGAAAAGCAATGATAAAATGAACCATCTACTCTTTCGAAAGATGAAATGGCATAAAAGTCAGGTGTGTACACTGGATCTTCGTTTTAAAGTGTTTATCCAAGAAGACTTGCTTTTTTCCAAAAAGGCCTAGAGTTAGCGCCAAGGTTTATCATTTCGTCCGATCTCCTAACATTAATTAAATATAATGATTTTGCTTATAGTGGAAACAAAATATTACTATTTTCAATACCTTTAATAATACTAAATGGATGTTACATTGTAAAATAACAATTTTGTACCAAGGCTTATATTTATGTGAATAAATTCCTCAATCTATAGCTAAAGTGTGGATCTAAAATACTTACCTATGGTAGGGATGTATATTGGGCAGTTACCATCATTTCTAACCATGGGACGTGCATAGAGTTCCCAGCAACTGCTTTCATCAATATTGCATGCGGCTGAAAATTTTTATCAGATAATTTTTAACCATTTCATTTCATTAAATACAGCTGCTATTGTACACAAAAATAGAGCGAAACATATTTGATCATCTCTGTCGTCAGAAAGGAAATAACTATGGGCCATTATATAAGATTTGTGTAGCAAATGAAAAAAATGAAGGTAAAAAGAGAATTAAATCCAAAACAAAAGGCAATAATGGATAAAGGATATTTTGTTATGTGTCACTTAAAGTTGATAACATACAGTTTATATTTACAATGTAACTAAATCTATAAATTATCCACTCAATATACACCAGTTAATACGTACAGCTACAGAAGTCGCCTTTGTAGCCGGAAAAACAATGACATGTACATGTACCCTCGTCGAGTAGGCCGTTCATATTACAGCCCAGTTTAAGACCGCATACTATAACAACAAAAAAACAGACTAACAAATGTAAACTGTAATACATATACTTAAATTACACACTCTGCAAGTCAATTGAAAAATATTAATTTGATTGACATTAGTTGAATATATATAGCTTGATTTTTCACTCTCATTTTACGAGAGAATACGTATTACTTGACCTAAAGAGCAATACCAATCTACAAAAATAATGTTGAATATTTTGTTGTATCAACAACTGAGACAGGAGTTAGGCAGGCAAGATCTTATATACTGTACTAATAAGCATACATATTGAGATTTATGGTACCACCAATTACAAACATATTACAATTGGAAACATTATATTTCTTGTAATTTTCCCTTGAAAACTAAGGTGTCAGTGCATTTGTATGATTCTTCAGTCACTGCATTCTATATTGTGTATCGGAAAAATGTTTTATTTCAGCCAAGCCTGCTGCAGCGAGCATGCAAAGAGATATTACATATGAAGAAGTCTATCAACATTCATCCTGGTGTGTATAGATAGCTGCCCAGAAAGGTTCAATGGTTGACTCACCTGTGGTACTGTATTGAGTAGTCAAAGGTTTAGTTGTACTAATTTCAGTTGTACTATATTTAGTTGTTGATTGCTCAGTTGTACTGTGTTCAGTTGTCGACGGTCCAGTTGTCGACGGATCAGTTGAACTGTATTTTGTCAATTGTGCAGCTGTACTGTATTCGGCTGTAGGCGGTGCAGCTGTACTGTATTCAGTTGTCGGCGGTTTAGCTGTACTGTATTCCGTAGTCGAAGGTTCAGTTGTACTGTATTCCGTAGTCGACGGTTCAGTTGTACTGTATTCGGTTGTCGACGGTTCAGTTGTACTGTATTCGGTTGTCGACGGTTCAGTTGTAGTGTATTTTGTTGTCGATTGTTCAGTTGTACTGTATTTTGTTGTCGATTGTTCAGTTGTACTGTATTTAGTCGTTGATTGTTCAGATGTTCTGTATTCAGTTATAGACGGTTCAGTTGAACTATTTTTTATCGTCGATTGTTCAGTTGTACTGTATTCAGTTGTTGACGGTTCAGTTGTACTGTATTCGGTTGTCAACAGTCCAGTTGTACTGTATTCTGTTGTCAACAGTCCAGTTGTCGACGGTTCAGTTGTCCTGTACTTGGTCGTAGACGGTTCAGTTGTCCTGTATCTGGTTGTCGACGGTTCAGCTGTACTGTATTTTGTAGTTGATTGTTCAGTTGTACTGTATTTGGTTGTCGACGGTTCAGCTGTACTGTATTTTGTAGCTGATTGTTCAGTTGTACTGTATTCGGTTGTCGACAGTTCAGTTGTACTGTATTCGGTTGTCGAAGGTTTTGTTGTACTGTATTCGGTTGTACTGTATTTTGTCGTCGATTGTTCAGTTGTCGACGGTCCAGTTGTACTGTATTTTGTTGTCGACGGTTCAGTTGTCCTGTATTTGGTCGTCGACGGTTCAGTTGTCCTGTATTTGGTTGTCGACGGTTCAGCTGTACTGTATTTTGTAGTCGATTGTTCAGTTGTACTGTATTCAGTTGTCGACGGTTTTGTTGTACTGTATTCGGTTGTTGACGGTTTTGTTGTATTGTATTTTGTTGTACTGTATTTTGTTGTCGATTGTTCAGTTGTCGACGGTCCAGTTGTACTGTATTTTGTTATCGACGGTTCAGTTGTACTATGTGTTGTCGTCGATTGTTCAGTTGAACTGTATAAAGTTGTCGACGGTTCAGTTGAACTGTATTCGGTTGTACGATATTCTGTCGTCGATCGTTCACTTGTATTGTATTCGGTTGTCGACGGTTCAGTTGTACTGTATTTGGTTGTCGACGATTCAGTTGTACTGTATTCGGTTGTCGACGGTTGAGTTGTACTGATTTCAGTTGTCGACGGTTCAGTTGAACTGTACTCGGTTGTCGACGGTTCAGCTGTACTGTATTTTGTAGTTGATTGTTCAGTTGTACTGTATTCGGTTGTACTGTATTTTGTCGTCGATTCTTCAGTTGTCGACGGTCCAGTTGTACTGTATTCGGTTGTCGACGGTTCAGTTGTACTGTATTTGGTTGTCGACGGTTCAGTTGTACTGTATTTGGTTGTCGACGGTTGAGTTGTACTGTATTCGGTTGTCGACGGTTGAGTTGTACTGATTTTGGTTGTCGACGGTTCAGTTGTACTGTATTTTGTAGTTGATTGTTCAGTTGTACTGTATTCGGTTGTACTGTATTTTGTCGTCGATTCTTCAGTTGTCGACAGTCCAGTTGTACTGTATTCGGTTGTCGACGGTTCAGTTGTACTGTATTCGGTTGTCGACGGTTCAGTTGTACTGTATTTGGTTGTCGACGTTTCAGTTGTACTATGTGTTGTCGTCGATTGTTCAGTTGTACTGTATTCGGTTGTCGACGGTTCAGTTGTACTGTATTCTGTTGTCAACAGTTCAGATGTCGACGGTTCAGTTGTCCTGTATTTGGTCGTCGATGGTTCAGTTGTACTGTATTTTGTAGTTGATTGTTCAGTTGTACTGTATTCGGTTGTCGACGGTTCAGTTGTACTGTATTTTGTCGTCGATTCTTCAGTTGTCGACGGTCCAGTTGTACTGTATTTTGTTGTCGACGGTTCAGTTGTACTGTATTCGGTTGTCGACGGTTCAGTTGTACTGTATTCGGTTGTCGACGGTTCAGTTGTACTGTATTCAGTGGTCGAAGATTCAGTTGTACTGTATTCTGTTGTCAACAGTCCAGTTGTCGACGGTTCAGTTGTCCTGTATTTGGTCGTCGATGGTTCAGTTGCACTGTATTTGGTTGTCGACGGTTTAGTTGTACTGTATTCGGTTGTCGACGGTTCAGTTGTACTGTATTCGGTTGTCGACGGTTCAGTTGTACTGTATTCGGTTGTCGACAGTTCAGTTGTACTGTATTCGGTTGTCAAAGGTTTTGTTGTACTGTATTCGGTTGTACTGTATTTTGTCGTCGATTGTTCAGTTGTCGACGGTCCAGTTGTACTGTATTTTGTTGTCGACGGTTCAGTTGTCCTGTATTTGGTCGTTAACGGTTCAGCTGTACTGTATTTTGTAGTCGATTGTTCAGTTGTACTGTATTCGGTTGTCGACAGTTCAGTTGTACTGTATTCTGTTGTCAACAGTCCAGTTGTCGACGATTCAGATGTACTGTATTTTGTAGTTGATTGTTCAGTTGTACTGTATTTTGTAGTCGATTGTTCAGTTGTACTGTATTCGGTTGTCGACGGTTTTGTTGTACTGTATTCGGTTGTTGACGGTTTTGTTGTACTGTATTCGGTTGTTGACGGTTTTGTTGTACTGTATTCAGTTGTCGACGGTTCAGTTGTACTGTATTCAGTTGTCGACGGTTCAGTTGTACTATGTGTTGTCGATTGTTCAGTTGAACTGTCTAAAGTTGTCGACGGTTCAGTTGAACTGTATTCGGTTGTACGATATTCTGTCGTCGATCGTTCACTTGTATTGTATTCGGTTGTCGACGGTTCAGTTGTACTGTATTTGGTTGTCGACGATTCAGTTG
>NW_022730403.1:235154-238838 GCF_011630105.1 Anneissia japonica | reverse complement strand
TCGGTTGTCGACGGTTCAGTTGTACTGTATTCGGTTGTCGACGGTTCAGTTGTACTGTATTCGGTTGTCGACGGTTCAGTTGTACTGTATTCGGTTGTCGACGGTTCAGTTGTACTGTATTCGGTTGTTGACGGTTCAGTTGTACTGTATTCTGTCGTCAACAGTCCAGTTGTCGATGGTTTAGTTGTCCTGTATTTGGTCGTCGACGGTTCAGTTGTACTGTATTCGGTTGTCGACGGTTCAGTTGTATTGTATTCTGTTGTCAACAGTTCAGATGTCGACGGTTCAGTTGTCCTGTATTTGGTCGTCGACGGTTCAGTTGTACTGTATTTTGTAGTTGATTGTTCAGTTGTACTGTATTCGGTTGTCGACGGTTCAGTTGTACTGTATTTTGTAGTTGATTGTTCAGTTGTACTGTATTCAGTTGTTGAAGGTTTTGTTGTACTGTATTCGGTTGTACTGTATTTTGTCGTCGATTGTTCAGTTGTCGACGGTCCAGTTGTACTGTATTTAGTTGTCGACGGTTCAGTTGTCCTGTATTTGGTCGTCGACGGTTCAGTTGTACTGTATTTGGTTGTCGACGGTTCAGCTGTACTGTATTTTGTAGTTGCTTGTTCAGTTATACTGTATTCCGTTGTCGACGGTTCAGTTGTACTGTATTCTGTTGTCAATAGTTCAGATGTCGACGGTTCAGTTGTCCTGTATTTGGTCGTCGACGGTTCAGTTGAACTGTATTCGGTTGTAAGATATTTTGTCGTCGATTGTTCACTTGTACTGTATTCGGTTGTCGACGGTTCAGTTGTACTGTATTTGGTTGTCGACGATTGAGTTGTACTGATTTCGGTTGTCGACGGTTCAGCTGTAATGTATTTTGTAGTTGATTGTTCAGTTGTACTATATTCGGTTGTACTGTATTTTGTCGTCGATTCTTCAGTTGTCGACGGTCCAGTTGTACTGTATTCGGTTGTCGACGGTTCAGTTGTACGGTATTCGGTTGTCGACGGTTCAGTTGTACGGTATTCGGTCGTCGACGGTTCAGTTGTACTGTATTCGGTCGTCGACGGTTCAGTTGTACTGTATTCGGTCGTCGACGGTTCAGTTGTACTGTATTCGGTCGTAGACGGTTCAGTTGTACTGTATTCTGTTGTCGACGGTTCAGTTGTACTGTATTCTGTTGTCAACAGTTCAGATGTCGACGGTTCAGTTGTCCTGTATTTGGTCGTCGACGGTTCAGTTGAACTGTATTCGGTTGTACGATATTTTGTCGTCGATTGTTCACTTGTACTGTATTCGGTTGTCGACGGTTCAGTTGTACTGTATTTGGTTGTCGACGATTCAGTTGTACTGATTTCGGTTGTCGACAGTTCAGTTGTACTGTATTCGGTTGTACTGTATTTTGTCGTCGATTCTTCAGTTGTCGACGGTCCAGTTGTACTGTATTCGGTTGTCGACGGTTCAGTTGTACTGTATTCGGTTGTCGACGGTTCAGTTGTACTGTATTCGGTTGTCGACGGTTCAGATGTACTGTATTCAGTTGTACTGTATTCGGTTGTCGACGGTTCAGATGTACTGTATTCGGTTGTTGACGGTTCAGTTGTACTGTATTCTGTTGTCAACAGTCCAGTTGTCGACGGTTCAGTTGTCGACGGTTCAGTTGTCGACGGTTCATTTGTCAACGGTTCAGTTGTCCTGTATTTGGTCGTCGACGGTTCAGTTGTACTGTATTTGGTTGTCGACGGTTCAGCTGTACTGTATTTTGTAGTTGATTGTTCAGTTGTACTGTATTCGATTGTCGACGGTTCAGTTGTACTGTATTCTGTTGTCAACAGTTCAGATGTCGACGGTTCAGTTGTCCTGTATTTGGTCGTCGACGGTTCAGTTGTACTGTATCTTGTAGTTGATTGTTCAGTTGTACTGTATTTGGTCGTCGACGGTTCAGTTGTACTGTATCTTGTAGTTGATTGTTCAGTTGTACTGTATTCGGTTGTCGAAGGTTTTGTTGTACTGTATTCGGTTGTACTGTATTTTGTCGTCGATTGTTCAGTTGTCGACGGTCCAGTTGTACTGTATTTTGTAGTTGATTGTTCAGTTGTACTGTATTCGTTTGTCGACGGTTTTGTTGTACTGTATTCGGTTGTTGACGGTTTTGTTGTACGATATTTTGTCGTCGATTGTTCACTTGTACTGTATTCGGTTGTCGACGGTTCAGTTGTACTGTATTTGGTTGTCGACGATTCAGTTGTACTGATTTCGGTTGTCGACGGTTGAGTTGTACTGATTTCGGTTGTCGACGGTTCAGTTATACTGATTTCGGTTGTCGACAGTTCAGTTGTACTGTATTCGGTTGTACTGTATTTTGTCGTCGATTCTTCAGTTGTCGACGGTCCAGTTGTACTGTATTCGGTTTTCGACGGTTCAGTTGTACTGTATTCGGTTGTCGACGGTTCAGTTGTACTGTATTCGGTTGTCGACGGTTCAGTTGTACTGTATTCAGTTGTCGAAGGTTCAGTTGTACTGTATTCGGTTGTTGACGGTTCAGTTGTACTGTATTCTGTTGTCAACAGTCCAGTTGTCGACGGTTCATTTCTCGACGGTTCAGTTGTCGACGGTTCAGTTGTCCTGTATTTGGTCGTCGACGGTTCAGTTGTACTGTATTTGGTTGTCGACGGTTCAGCTGTACTGTATTTTGTAGTTGATTGTTCAGTTGTACTGTATTCGATTGTCGACGGTTCAGTTGTACTGTATTCTGTTGTCAACAGTTCAGATGTCGACAGTTCAGTTGTCCTGTATTTGGTCGTCGACGGTTCAGTTGTCCTGTATTTGGTCGTCGACGGTTCAGTTGTACTGTATTTGGTTGCCGACGGTTCAGTTTTACTGTATTTTGTAGTTGATTGTTCAGTTGTACTGTATTCGGTTGTCGAAGGTTTTGTTGTACTGTATTCGGTTGTACTGTATTTTGTCTTCGGTTGTTCAGTTGTCGACGGTCCAGTTGTACTGTATTTTGTAGTTGATTGTTCAGTTGTACTGTATTCGTTTGTCGACGGTTTTGTTGTACTGTATTCGGTTGTTGACGGTTTTGTTGTACTGTATTTTGTTGTACTGTATTTTGTCGTCTGTCCAGTTGTACTGTATTTTGTTGTCGACGGTTCAGTTGTACTGTATTCGGTTGTCGACGGTTCAGTTGTACTGTATTCGGTTGTCAACGGTTCAGTTGTACTGTATTTTGTAGTTGATTGTTCAGTTGTACTGTATTCGGTTGTCGACTGTTCTGTTGTACTGTATTCGGTTGTCGACGGTTCAGTTGTACTGTATTCGGTTGTACTGTATTTTGTCGTCGATTCTTCAGTTGTCGACGGTCCAGTTGTCCTGTATTCTGTTGTCGACGGTTCAGTTGTACTGTATTCGGTTGTCGAAGGTTCAGTTGTACTGTATTCGGTTGTTGACCGTTCAGTTGTACTGTATTTTGTTGTCGACGGTTCAGTTGTACTGTATTCGGTTGTCGACGGTTCAGTTGTACTGTATTCGGTTGTCGAAGGTTCTGTTGTACTGTAATCGGTTGTACTGTATTTTGTCGTCGGTCCAGTTGTACTGTATTTTGTTGTCGACGGTTCAGTTGTCCTGTATTCAGTCGTCGACGGTTCAGTTGTACTGTATTTGGTTGTCGACGGTTCAGCTGTACTGTAT
>NW_022730403.1:233247-234033 GCF_011630105.1 Anneissia japonica | reverse complement strand
ACTGTATTCGGTTGTCGAAGGTTCAGTTGTACTGTATTCTGTTGTTGACGGTTCAGTTGTACTGTACTCTGTTGTCAACAGTCCAGTTGTCGACGGTTCAGTTGTCCTGTATTTGGCCGTCGACGGTTCAGCTGTACTGTATTTTGTAGTTGATTGTTCAGTTGTACTGTATTCGGTTGTCGACGGTTCAGTTGTACTGTATTCTGTTGTCAACAGTTCAGATGTCGACGGTTCAGTTGTCCTGTATTTGGTCGTCGACGGTTCAGTTGTACTGTATCTTGTAGTTGATTGTGTAGTTGATTGTTCAGTTGTACTGTATTCGGTTGTCGACGGTTCAGTTGTACTGTATTCTGTAGCTGATTGTTCAGTTGTACTGTATTCGGTTGTCGAAGGTTTTGTTGTACTGTATTCGGTTGTACTGTATTTTGTCGTCGATTGTTCAGTTGTTGACGGTCCAGTTGTACTGTATTTTGTTGTCGACGGTTCAGTTGTACTGTATTCAGTTGTCGAACGTTCAGTTGTACTGTATTTGGTTGTCGACGGTTCAGCTGTAATGTATTTTGTAGATGATTGTTCAGTTGTACTGTATTCGGTTGTCGACGGTTTTGTTGTACTGTATTTTGTTGTACTGTATTTTGTCGTCGGTCCAGATGTACTGTATTCGGTTGTCGACGGTTCAGTTGTACTGTATTCGGTTGTCGACCTGTCTCTTATACACATCTAGATGTGTATAAGAGACAGGTATCTTGTAGTTGATTGTTCAGTTGTACTGTATTCGGTTGTCGA
>NW_022730403.1:228707-233203 GCF_011630105.1 Anneissia japonica | reverse complement strand
ACGGTCCAGTTGTACTGTATTTTGTTGTCGACGGTTCAGTTGTACTGTATTCAGTTGTCGAAGGTTCAGTTGTACTGTATTTGGTTGTTGACGGTTCAGTTGTACTGTATTCTGTTGTCAACAGTTCAGTTGTCCTGTATTTGGTCGTCGACGGTTCAGTTGTACTGTATTTTGTAGTTGGTTGTTCAGCTGTACTATATTCGGTTGTCGAAGGTTCTGTTGTACTGTATTCGGTTGTACTGTATTTTTTCGTCGGTCCAGTTGTACTGTATTTTGTTGTCGACGGTTCAGTTGTCCTGTATTCGGTCGTCGACTGTTCAGTTGTACTGTATTTGGTTGTCGACGGTTCAGCTGTACTGTATTTTGTAGTTGATTGTTCAGTTGTATTGTATTTGGTTGTCGACGGTTCAGTTGTACTGTATTTGGTTGTCGACGGTTCAGCTGTACTGTATTTTGTAGTTGATTGTTCAGCTGTACTGTATTTTGTAGTTGATTGTTCAGTTGTATTGTATTTGGTTGTCGACGGTTCAAATGTACTGTATTTTTTAGTTGATTGTTCAGTTGTACTGTATTTTGTAGTTGATTGTTCAGTTGTACTGTATTCGGTTGTCGACGGTTTTGTTGTACTGTATTTTGTCGTCGATTGTTCAGTTGTCGACGGTCCAGTTGTACTGTATTTTGTTGTCGACGATTCAGTTGTACTGTATTGAGTTGTACTGTATTCGGTTGTCGACAGTTCAGTTGTACTGATTTCGGTTGTCGACGGTTCAGTTGTACTGTACTCGGTTGTCGACGGTTCAGCTGTACTGTATTCAGTTGTACTGATTTCGGTTGTCGACTGTTCAGTTGTACTGTACTCGGTTGTCGACGGTTCAGATGTACTGTATTTTGTAGTTGATTGTTCAGTTGTACTGTATTCGGTTGTCGACGGTTCAGTTGTACTGTATTTTGTAGTTGATTGTTCAGTTGTACTGTATTCGGTTGTCGAGGGTTCAGTTGTACTGTATTTTGTAGTTGATTGTTCAGTTGTACTGTATTCGGTTGTCGACGGTTCAGTTGTACTGTATTCAGTACCGTATTTTGTCGTCGATTCTTTACTTGTCGACGGTCCAGTTGTACTGTATTCGGTTGTCGACGGTTCAGTTGTACTGTATTCTATTGTCAACAGTCCAGTTGTCGACGGTTCAGCTGTACTGTATTTGGTTGTCGACGGTTCAGTTGAACTATATTTTGTCGTTGTTTGTTCAGTTGTACTGTATTCGGTTGTCGCCGATACAGTTGTACTGTATTCAGTTGTCAAATGTTTAGTTGTACTGTATTTGGTTGTCGACGGTTCAGTTGTACTGATTTCGGTTGTCGACGGTTTGGTTGTACTGTACTCGGTTGTCGACGGTTTTGTTGTACTGTGTTCGGTTGTCGATTGTTCAGTTGTACTGTATTTGGTCGTCGACGGTTCAGTTGTACTGTATTTGGTTGTCGACAGTTCAGCTGTACTGTATTTTGTAGTTGATTGTTCTGTTGTACTGTATTTTGTCGTCGATTCTTTAGTTGTCGACGGTCCATTTGTACTGTATTTTGTTGTTGACGGTTCAGTTGTACTGTATTCGGTTGTCGACGGTTCAGTTGTACTGTATTCTGTTGTCAACAGTCTAGTTGTCGACGGTTCAGTTGTCCTGTATTTGGTCGTCGACGGTTCAGCTGTACTGTATTTGGTTGTCGACGGTTCAGCTGTACTGTATATTGTAGTTGATTGTTCAGTTGTACTGTATTCGGTTGTAGTGTATTTTGTCGTCGATTGTTCAGTTGTCGACGGTCCAGTTGTACTGTATTGTGTTGTCGACGGTTCAGTTGTCCTGTATTTGGTCGTCGACGGTTCACCTGTACTGTATTTTGTAGTTGATTGTTCAGTTGTACTGTATTTGGTTGTCGACGGTTTTGTTGTACTGTATTCGGTTGTACTGTAGTTTGTCGTCGATTGTTCAGTTGTCGGCGGTCCAGTTGTACTGTACTCGGTTGTCGACGGTTCAGTTGTACTGTACTCGGTTGACGACGGTTCAGTTGTACTGTAACCGGTTGTCGACGGTTCAGTTGTACTGTATTCGGTTGTCGACGGTTCCGTTGAACTATATTTTGTAGTCGATTGTTCAGTTGTACTGTACTCGGTTGTCGACGGTTCAGTTGTACGATATTTTGTCGTCGACGGTTCAGTTGTACTGTATTCGGTTGTCGACGGTTCAGTTGTACTGTATTCAGTTGTCGACGGTTCAGTTGTACTGTATTCAGTTGTCGAAGGTTTAATTGTACTGTATTCAGTTGTCAACAGTCTAGTTGTCGACGGATCAGTTGAACTGTATTTTGTCGTCAATTTTTCACTTGTACTATATTCGGTTGTCGAAGGTACAGTTGTACTGTATTCGGTCGTCGATTTTTCACTTGTACTGTATTTGGTTGTCGAAGGTTCAGTTGTTCTGTATTTGGTTGTCGACGGTTCACTTGTACTGTATTTGGTTGTCAACGGTTCAGTTGTCCTGTATTTGGTCGTTGATTGTTCAGCTGTACTGTATTTGGTTGTCGACGGTTCAGCTGTACTGTATTTTGTAGTTGATTGTTCAGTTGTACTGTATTCGGTTGTTGACGGTTCAGTTGTACTGTATTCTGTTGTCAACAGTCCAGTTGTCAACGGTTCAGTTGTACTGTATTTGGTTGTTGACGGTTCAGTTGTACTGTATTCGGTTGTCGACGGCTCAGTTGTACTGTATTCGATTGTCGAAGGTTTTGTTGTACTGTATTTTGTCGTTGATTGTTCAGTTGTCGACGGTCCAGTTGTACTGTATTTTGTAGTTGATTGTTCAGTTGTACTGTATTCGGTTATCGACGGTTCAGTTGTACTGTATTCGGTTGTCGACGGTTTTGTTGTACTGTATTCGGTTGTCGACGGTTCCGTTGAACTATATTTTGTAGTTGATTGTTCAGTTGTACTGTATTCGGTTATCGACGGTTCAGTTGTACTGTATCCAGTTGTGGACTGTTCGGTTGTACTGTATTCGGTTGTACTGTATTTTGTCGACGATGGTTCAGTTGTACTGTGTTCGGTTGTCAACGGTTCAGTTGTCAACGGTTCATTTGTACTGTATTCTGTTGTCAACAGTCCAGTTGTCGACGGTTCAGTTGTCCTGTATTTGGTCGTCGACGGTTCAGCTGTACTGTATTTGGTTGTCGACGGTTCAGCTGTACTGTATTTTGTAGTTGATTGTTCAGTTGTACTGTATTCGGTTGTAGTGTATTTTGTCGTCGATTGTTCAGTTGTCGACGGTCCAGTTGTACTGTATTGTGTTGTCGACGGTTCAGTTGTCCTGTATTTGGTCGTCGACGGTTCAGCTGTATTGTATTTTGTAGTTGATTGTTCAGTTGTACTGTATTTGGTTGTCGACGGTTTTGTTGTACTGTATTCGGTTGTACTGTAGTTTGTCGTCAATTGTTCAGTTGTCGGCGGTCCAGTTGTACTGTATTCGGTTGTCGCCGATACAGTTGTACTGTATTCGGTTGTCGACGGTTCCGTTGAACTATATTTTGTAGTTGATTGTTCAGTTGTACTGTATTCGGTTGTCGACGGTACAGTTGTACCGTACTCGGTTGACGACGGTTCAGTTGTACTGTACTCGGTTGACGACGGTTCAGTTGTACTGTAACCGGTTGTCGACGGTTCAGTTGTACTGTATTCGGTTGTCGACGGTTCCGTTGAACTATATTTTGTAGTTGATTGTTCAGTTGTACTGTACTCGGTTGTACGATATTTTGTCGTCGACGGTTCAGTTGTACTGTATTCGGTTGTCGACGGTTCAGTTGTACTGTATTCGGTTGTCGAAGGTTTAGTTGTACTGTATTCAGTTGTCAACAGTCTGGTTGTCGACGGATCAGTTGAACTGTATTTTGTCGTCAATTTTTCACTTGTACTATATTCGGTTGTCGAAGGTACAGTTGTACTGTATTCGGTCGTCGATTTTTCACTTGTACTGTATTCGGTTGTCGAAGGTTTAGTTGTTCTGTATTTAGTTGTCGACGGTTCACTTGTACTGTATTTGGTTGTCGACGGTTCAGTTGTCCTGTATTTGGTCGTTGATTGTTCAGCTGTACTGTATTTGGTTGTCGACGGTTCAGCTGTACTGTATTTTATAGTTGATTGTTCAGTTGTACTGTATTTTGTTGTCGACGGTTCAGCTGTACTGTATTTTGTAGTTAATTGTTCAGTTGTACTGTATTCGGTTGTCGACGGTTCAGTTGTACTGTATTCGATTGTCGACGGTTCAGTTGTACTGTATTCAGTTGTCGACGGTTCAGTTGTACTGTATTCAGTTGTCGAAGGTTCAGTTGTACTGTATTCGGTTGTTGACGGTTCAGTTGTACTGTATTCTGTTGTCAACAGTCCAGTTGTCAACGGTTCAGTTGTACTGTATTTGGTTGTTGACGGTTCAGTTGTACTGTATTCGGTTGTCGAC